>NC_057710.1:36225201-36261902 GCF_004010195.1 Chiloscyllium plagiosum
CCCCACTCACCTATTGTACTCTATGCTACTTTCTCCCCACCCCCCAACCTCCTCTAGCTTATCTCTCCACGCTTAAGGCTCTCTGCCTTTATTCCTGATGAAGGGCTTTTGCCCGAAACGTTGATTTCGCTGCTCCTTGGATGCTGCCTGAACTGCTGTGCTCTTCCACCACCACTAATCCAGATTGTAATGAAGCCCAGAGAAAGAGAACAAAAAATTAAGCAGATAAAAGAATTTTTTATAGTAATCCAGAGAAGAGGAGCTAGATAGGTGACAAGAGACAAAAATGGGTTGGCTTTGCTGAGAAATAAAGAAATAATTGATTACCTTTACATTTTGGCTGCACCCCAGGAGGGCTTGAAGGGATGAAATTTCACACAAAGGCAAACTCCAAAAGGTGGGGTTAGTGTGCAGTGGAAGCTCACTCTGAATATGGAATTAAGGTGAACTTTTAGAATTCCAGGAGTGCACAATTTCAGTACTGTTGACCCCTTCTGAAACAGAATGGGAGAACTGAGAATACTTGAGAGTTCTACACCAAGTATCAATGCAATTAAAAAGAGTAAGGGATCCATGTGCTGTTGCTGACGTGAGTGCTTTGTTGAGTGATTTAGTAATGGGTATGTCTTCTAATTTGATCTAATGTATAAATGGATTCTCCACTGGGGAAATTAAACCCACTGGCTAGGAATGAGAGACGTGAGACACTGATTACATAGAGTTGTGACTGAAATCCCTAACCTAAACGCATTAGCCAATTGTATTTTAGAATGAATTTAATGTTATTAATCATAACCCAATACTGTGAGAAAAGGTTAATTAATTGCTCCAAAAGTTTAAGCCACAAACTAATATATCTCCATAAGGAAGCATGGTACATTCTAACTGAAGAAATTGCCCAAACTGGGAAGGTCTGTTGCCATGGTAACACAGTAGCTTGGATACACAGTCTCATAGATTGCCTTTGGAGAAAATGAGCAACTTTGGATGCACAGTCAAAAGCCTGTGACACTGGAGTTGGAAGGTCACCTAGGAGTTGTCGCAACTTTAGTCTCAGTAATGTTATGGACAATCTTGATATAAAAGATAGTTCACAAGAGGAGAAGGACACAATTGTAAAACAAGACAGTGCAATAAGCCGTAAAAAGAAATACAAGACAATGAGGCAATTTCAGATCTCCTGGTATGAAAATGGACAGTTATGCAGGAAGTAACAGGCTTGTGGTTTACCTAAACAGAAGGTCATGTAGAACATTGAACAGTACAGCACAGGAATGGGCCCTTCAGTCTATCATGTCTGTGCTGACCATGCTGCCATTCTAAACTAATCCGACCTGCCTACACAAGGTCTGTATCCTTCTGTTCTCTGCCTGTTCACGTGTTTGTCTAAATGGCTCTTAAATGTTGCTATTGTTTCTGCTTTTACCACCTCGCTTGGCAGTGTGTTCAAGCACCCAACACTTATTGTATAAAAAAATTTGCCATGCACATCTCTGTTAAACTTTTCCCCCTCACCTTAAACTTATGCCCTTGAATATTTAACATTTTGATCCTGAGAAAAAGACTATCCACCCTGTGCATGCCTCTGTTAATTTTATATATTTCCATCAGGTTGGCCCTCAGCTGCAGCGAAAACAATCCAAATTTGTTCAACTTCTCCATATAGCTAATGCACTCCGATCCAGGCAATATCATGGTAAAAATCAAAAGAACTGCAGATGCGGTAAATCAGAAACAAAAACAGAAGTTGCTAAAAAAAAGCTCAGTAGGTCTGGCAGCATCTGTGAAGAGAAATCAAAGTTAACATTTTGGGTCCACTGACGCCTTCCTCAGACCCTTCCATTAACTTCTGTTTTTGTTTCTAACATCCTGCTAAACCTCTCCTCCACCCTCTCCAAAGCCTCCACATCATTCCTATAGCATGGCAACTAGAATTACACATCATACTCACAATTATGGCCTAACTGAAGTCTTATATAGCTGCAAAATGACTTGCCAATCTCCTAATCGATGGAGACAAGCGTGCACATGGCTTCTTTCCCACCTGATTCATTTGTGTTGCCACTTTCATTGACTCTGAGTGTTTCTTTGAGTGTTCTGCTGATCTTTATCTGCAACTTTAGTGTCAGATACAGAGTCCCAAGAGAAATATGTCGGAGGCTGAAATTACATTTTGCTTCTTCAAGGTCATCTATGCCTGTGCTGCCACAGTTATAATAAAAGACAGGACTGATTCTGATGGAATTTCAGAACCCTCTTAATCCTCAAAATCTCCAGTTTTTATTTTTTTAATGACTGTGTGACAAGGTGGCCACTTCTTTTCAACCTTTTCATTTGGTCACCACCATGGTTGAACTTTTTTTAAAATGGAGAATAGCTATAGGTTTCTTCAATTAAAGGATAGTTAACTCATTTTAACTGGAATCAGTAAGAAGCCAATCACAAGATTTTCTTTGAATTATAGAAAGGACACCTTTATGACCTGCTCACCCCAAGAATAAAGGTGTAATGTAAAGCATGCGCTCTTGATACGGTAACTTGGATGTGCGTGCACACACACATACAAACAAAAGTAGGAGGAATTTTAGACTTCTTTCAGTATCCCTGATGCATTAGGTTTTAACCAGGGACCACAGTTACTTGCATGGTTTCTTCAGCCATCAGCAGCAGCAAATATTGCAGTTATTCTTTAAGTTCTCAGTTCTAGGATGTTTCTTTCCATTTAGTCTTGTCACCATACATTTTTCTTCAAGAGACAGTAAACTTTCCTCACCTGTGCTCAGATTTTCATTGTTAGATCCATATCGTCTTAATCTGCCAACAAAAGCCCATCGAATTTGTCTGCTGTATTTATATTTTCAGGCTTGCTAATTGTGACAATATTCACATCTCCAACCTGTGAATATTTTCCTAACTGTGTAACTCAAGGAGGAAGTAACCTTTTTACGCTTCCCATGGCAAAGGAGAGAGGTGGGCTGTTTGACTGGTTTTATTGCCCTTCACAAAGTGTTAATTTAAGCTCAGGCTGTCATTGATCTAATTCACTCATTTTCATGGTTTTTGGCCAATCTGTATGGGTCAGCTGATCCCTGTGGCCATTTCAAGTCAATGTTTATTCAGTTTCAAAACTGTTTTAGTCCATGAACATCCCAAGTATTAGATTGGCTAATGGAATTTAAAGATCAATAATCCCTATTGTATATGATTGTGAGAATATGCAACATGTTTGGTCAAAAACCAACTTGTGGTATTCAGTAGAGGCTGTAGTGATTCTTTTGTGTTAGAAATCATTGTTGTTTAAAGAGCACTAATCTCCACTTAGAACCAGGAATTGACTGTTTTCAGCTGCTGATAGAATAAAATAGGGTTCAGGTCAATCCAGCTCATCATGAAGAAACCGAAGTCTATGAATGAACAATTTATATGCTGGAAATTCCTAAGGCTGGTAATGTGGTTCCATGTAGCAGCTATCAGTGTTTTTGCTCTTTATGTGTGCAGTATACCCACACAGAACTTAGGACTTGGAAGCATAAGTAGATATTAAGTCTTTCAAGCCTGAAATGCCATCCCAGACCATGGCTGATCATCTACATCAGCCCCATTTTCCTCCATTATCTGTATAAGTATTGATATTATGAGAATCTAGAAATTCTTGATGTCTGATTTGATCACACTCAATACCTGAGGTTTCTCAGCCCTCTAGGATTGAGAATTCCAAAGATTCCATACACTCTGACTGAAGAAATTCCTTATCTCAGTCTGAAATTGTTTGTCCTTTATTCTCAATTTATGTTCCTTGAACTAAAACTCTCCCAGCCAGGGAAAATATCTTTTCTGCAGCTACTATATCTAAGCCTTTAAAGATTTTATATGCTTTTAATCTTGAGAGGATGCAGGGCCATTTTTATTCAACCCTTTTCTGAAAAATCACCAGTTTCCACTGCATTTTATCTTTGGCACATTCATTCTCCCTTAAGTAAGGAGGTCAATGCTGTTTCAAGAGAAGAGACAGAGTGTGAATTGAAGTACATGAACATCCAGGGGTCCAGCAGTAGAACAGGGTGTGGAAAGTGAAGTCCAGTTCAGGGTCCAGCAGTAGGAGAGGATGCTGAGAGGGATTTGAGGCCCAGACTCAGGGTCCCGCTATGAGATAGAAGGCAGAGAATTAACTGCGAGGGGCCCAGCAGTGAGAGAGGGGATAGAGAGTGAATTGAAGCCCAGACTCATAGCCCAGCTCTGAGACAGGGAATTGATAGTGATATTGAGGCCCAAGCCCAGGGCCCAGCAGTGAGACAGGGGATTGAGAGTGATATTGAGGCCCAGGCCAAGGCCAGTACTGAGACAGGGGATTGAGAGTGATATTGAGGCCCAGGCCCAGGCCCAGGAGTGAGACAGGGAATAGAGAGTGATCTGAATCCCAGGTACAGGGCCCAGCAGTGAGACGGGAGTCAGTTTTAACAACTGCAGCTTCTGGTGATCACTCAATGTGAACAAAGAAATCAAACAGTGACATCACAGGAAAGAGTGGGTTCATTTGTACATGAGTAACTGCTTTAGAGACCTTGCAAATTACTGTTATTGGAAGACGTTTTTATTAAAAGTCCTTAGCTGCCTAGAGCAATTAGGAACATAGACCAGGAGTAGGCCTTTCAGCCTGTTGAGCTAGCTCCGCCAATTGATGCAATCATGGCTGATTGAACACTTCAATACCTTTTTACCCACACTATCCTGTGTACGTTATGGATAATTTGAAGTCTATCAATCACTACTTTAAACATTCTAAAAGCCTGAGCTTCCACAGCCTTCTCTAGTTGAGAATTTCAAAGGTTCACAACTTCTAACTAGAAAATGAAATCTCCTCATCCAGATCCTAAATGGTATTTCCCTTTTAAATTGTACCCCATTGTGCTTGACTCTCTAAACAGGGAAATATTTTACCTGCATCCACCATTACTGTGGGTCTGGAGTCACATGTAGACCAGATCAGGTAAAAATAGAAAATTTCTTTCCTTAAAGGACATCAGTGAACCAGGTGGGTTTTTATGACAATCATCAGTAAGCTAAATCCCAGAGTTTACTGAATTCAAATTTCATGATCTGTGCTGCTGGGATAGTTTATAACTACTATCTGTTTGTATCCGCTGGTCAAACCTTAAACCATGCCTTACCTGGAAGTCCTTCCCTCAAGACATTGTGGGTCAATATATGGCATCTGGACTGCAGCAGTTCAAGAAGGCAGCTCACCATCACTGTCACAAAGGCAACTAGGGACAAGCAATAAAAGGCTGTCCAACCAGCCATGCTCACATCCCATGAATAAATTATCTCATGAACTTTAATCTTGCTAATCGACCTCCCGTCAGAGACCTTTTCAAAATCCAAGTAGTGTATATCATTGATTCCCCTTTATCAATTTTGTAATTACCATCCAAAAAGACTCCAGGCCATCGAAAATGGATTTCCCAATCACAATGTTATACCCAATCCAATAATTATTATCTGTTTATCAAGCCTTTACAATAAATTCTTGCATTTTCCTATTACAAATGTACGGCTAATAAGTCTACAGTTCCCTGTTTTCTCTCTTGCTCCCTTCTTAAATGGTGGGCTGCCATTTTCTACCTTCCAATCTGTAGGAAACCTTCCAGGATCTCAAAAGTTTTGGGAGATGCCCACAAATGTATTGACTGTGTTTATAGCCACGTCCTTCAAAACCCTGAGATGTAGATAATCAGGTCCAGGGGATTTATCAACTTTCAGCCCTATTGATTGCCCCAGTCCAACCTTCTTCATAATATTAATTTCCTTCAACTCCTTACTCTCCCTCGTCACTTAGATCTCAAAATCAAGAAATTTCTTGAATCTTCCTCACTGAAAACAGACACAAAGTAAATGAATTAGCTTTTCTGCCATTTCAGTATTCCCTATTATAAATTCTCCTCACTCTGCTGTAATGGACTCATATTCATTTTAGCCAAGAATTTTCTTTTCATGTAACTCTAGAAGCTGTTATAATTTATTTTTGTTTTGTTTCTCATGTCCTCTTCAGTTTCTTGTTCTCCTTTACTGTAATCTAAAAACTTGCCAATCCTATGATTTATGACACTTTCAGGCATCTTTATTGGCTTTTTCTTATAATCTTCTATGATCCTTTGCTTCCTTTGTTGGCCATGGGTGACTGACCCCTTTTTATAAAGTTTTTGCACTTTTGCATAGTAAGCCCTGTAATTGTTCTTTAACGACGATCCATTCTCAATGTGCAGTCATGCCTATGAATGTATTTTCCCAATCCACTGCAACTAATTTGTGTCTTATGCGACCGTGATTTCCCTTATTTAAATTGGACACTCTTACTACAGGATGAACTACCTCACTTTCAAACATAATGTAAAATTCATATGGTGGGTATTCATGCCTAAATATTCTTTTTTAGTAGGATTATTAATTAGATCTTTTTCTTTACTTTTTATATGTGAAATAGCTCTTGTCAGCTCCTCAACATACTGCTCTAGAAAACCATCTCCAGCTTACTTCAGAAACTGTCCTCAACACTTTTAGTGCTCAATTGGTTGACACAGTGTGTGTAGACTGAAGGCACCATGAAAATGATATCGCCCATATTACATGCTTCTCTCACCTCCTGATTAATGTTATGCCTACACTACCATTACCATTCAGTAGCTGATTTATAACTTGAACTAATTTCTGCTGCCCTTGCTGTTTCTTAGTTTCACTTAAACATATTTTGCTCATTATTCTTCTGGTCTGACACTCTCCCTTGCTAATTTACTGACCCTCTCTCAAATTATCAGGGCAACTACACCCCCTGTTCCTTCTTGTCTGTCCCTCCTAAACATCTCTGAATGCTCAATTATCAGTCCTGATCACTATGTAGCCATGTTTCTGTAATGTCAATTAGATCATAGCCATTTATCTCTATTTGCACCTTTCAATCATTGACCTTGTTGCAATTGCTGCATGCATTCAGCTTGTTCACTCTTAGCTTTGTCTCTTTGACATAATGCCAACTTTAAATTGTACTCGATGCTCAGCCTTGTTTCTCTTGTTTTCTTGTCTCACTAACACCTTTTCTACTTCCTGTTCGAAACATTACCCTCCCTTTCAGTTTACCCCTCATGTTCCCAATCCTGACAGCTAGTTGCAACCCATCCAACTGACCTTACAAATCATTCTGCAAGGATATCAGTCCCAGTCCTGTTAAAATGTACCACTTCAATTCTCCCTCCCATTCTGCCAAGGCCATGCAAGTCCTGGGCCTCCTCCACCACTAAATCCTAGCCACCCGACACCTGGAAGAAGAACACCTCATTTTCCATCGAGGGACCCTCCAACCACACAGCATCAATGTTGATTTCACCAGTTTCCTCATCTCCTTTCCCCCTACCTTATCTCAGATCCAACCCTCCAACTTGGCACCGCCCTCTTGAACTGTCCTACCTGTCCATGTTCCTTCCCACCTACCCGCTCCACCCTCTGCTCATCACCTCCCACCTGCATCCACTTATCACCTTACTAGCTGCCTTTCCCCCCCTCCTCCCCTGGCCCCACCCACACCCTCTTATTTATCTCTCAGTCCCCTTGACACCCCTCACACCCCCATATTCCTGATGAAGGGCTTACACTCAAAACTTTGACTCTCCTCCTTCTCAGATGTTGCCTGACCTGCTGTGCTTTTCCTGCACCCACTTTTTGACCCTGTTAAAATGTAACCTGTCCAACGTGTACAAGTTCCATCTGTCCCAGAATTGGTACCAATGCCTCAGAAATCTAACGCATGTGCTTCTAAACACATTCAGTCAATGTATTTCTTTAATTTCTTACTAAAATGACTCTTCCATGTTTCCCTGTTTGCAAACACAGTTTGAAGACTTCTTTCCAGGTCTGTTGACCTAAATTGTTTCGCAGTTCTCACAATTTGAAAACTTCTGCGCAAGAATATAACAACATAAGAACTAGGAGCAGGAGTAGGAATATAGGCCATCTGTCCCCACCCCCCACCCTGAGCCTATCCTGCCATTCAGTAGGATCATGAGCTTTTCATGGCCTCAGCTCCACTTACCCACCCGCTCACCATAACCCTTAATTCATTTACTGTTCAAATAATTATCTGTGTTAGATTTAAAAGCATTTAATGAGGAAACCTCATCTACTTCACTGGGCAAGGAATTCCATAGATCCACAACCCTCTGGGTGAAGAAGTTCATTCTCAATTCAGTCCTAAATTTCCTCCCTCTGATCTTGAGGCTATGCCCTCTTGTCCTAGTATCATCCGCCAATGGAAACATCCTGTCTACTTCTATCTTATCTATTCCCTTCATAATTTTATATGTTTCTATAAACCTCCCCCACAATTTTTCTAAATTTCAGTGAATATAATCCCAATCTACCCAGTCTCTCCTCATAAGCCAACCCCCTCGACTCCAGAATTAACCTAGTGAACCTCCTCTGCACCCCTTGTAATGCCAGTTCATCCCTTGTCAATAAAGGAGACCAAAAGTGCACTCAGTACTCCAGGTGTGACCTCACCCACACCCTATACAGCTACAACATAACCTCCCTGCTTTTAAACTCAATCCATTTTTTTACAAACACTCAAAGCTTCACAAAATAACCTGCTCTTCCACTAAAGTGAAACTATTCTTGTGAATTGAAACCTTCTATTCTCTGTTGGAATGAAACTGAAAGCTGATACGTCTGAACTGAATTCGAAACAAATTGCTATGCTCCCCTGACAAACTGCTTTCAACACAGACATCTGGCTAGGCACAGAGGAAGCTTGTAACATAGCTTGCAGTCTTTTTATTTCTCAAATGACTTTCTGACCTCTTAAAAAAAATGTTGCCTTCACAGACCGAAAACTGAAATCCATCTGTCTCTATTTTAAAAATCCAAATTTCCAAATGGTAACAATCTATATGGTACACAATTATCACATAAGTAATCAAAGAAGGTCGCAAGAAATGTAAATAAATGTGGCATGAGGGAAAAAAAACTGAAAAGAAAGAGAGGGGTTAATATCTCTGGTTCAATGATCCTTTCTCAGAACTGATTGTAGCTAGGAAAAGGCAGTATATTTGCTCAAGACAAGGGATGGGAAGCAGGGTAAAAGGGGTAGCAATAAGTGGAGATAGAGAGAGAAAGATAGTTAGACAGACAGAAGGATGGATAATGGTAAGCCAGGAAGGAGGAAGAGCTGCTAATGGAGACTGTAGGTAAATGAAAATAGTTTGTCTGTGCTGAAAGCAGCCCATGATGACAGGGCCCTGGGGTGTGGAGGTACGTAAAGGCATGGAAGGAGGTGTTCATGTTCTAAAATTATTGAACTCAATTTTGAGTCCTGAGGGCTGCAGGGTCCCCAAGTAGAAAACGAGGTGCTGTTCTTTCAACTTATGCTGTGCTTCACTGGAGCACTGCAGCAAGCCCAAGACAGAGATGTTGGCCAGGGTGCACAGTGGTGTGTTGAAGTCGCAGGTAACTGGTAGCTCAGGGTCATTTATATGGACACAACCTAGGTGTTCTGCAGAATGGTCACCCAGTTCTATGTTTCATCTCCCCAGCATAGAGGAGACCACATTGTGAATAATAAACTCTTGCAAACGGCATCTTGATAATGGTGAGACAATCTGTGCTTAGTAATCTTAATCGCAGGATAAATATTAATCATAAAGCTAGGAGTACCTCTGTACTTTTTGGCACACCATTTCTGTAGGATCTTTCTGTAGGTGACGAAGGAGGTTGATGAGGGGAAAGCGGTAGATGTGGTATATATGGATTTTAGTAAGGCGTTTGATAAGGTTCCCCATGGTAGGCTACTGCAGAAAATACGGAGATATGGCATTGAGGGTGAGTTGGAGGTTTGGATTAGGAATTGGCTGGATGGAAGAAGACAGAGGGTAGTAGTTGATGGCAAAGTTTCTTCATGGAGTGCCGTCACTAGCGGTGTTCCGCAAGGATCTGTTTTGCGACCATTGCTGTTTGTCATTTTTATAAATGACCTGGAAGAGGGGTTAGAAGGTTGGGTGAGCAAGTTTGCGGATGACACGAAAGTCGGAGGAGTTGTTGACAGTGAGGAAGCATGTGGCAGGTTACAGCAGGATATAGAGAAGCTGCAGAGCTGGGCAGAAAGGTGGCAGATGGAATTCAATGTAGCTAAGTGCGAGGTGACTCACTTTGGGAAGAATAACAAAAAGATGGGGTACTGGGCTAATGATCGGATACTTGGTAGTGTGGATGAGCAGAGGGATCTTGGTGTCCATGTACACAGATCTCTGAAAGTTGCCACCCAGGTAAATAGTGCGGTCAGGAAGGCATATGGCGTACTGGCTTTTATTGGTAGAGGAATTGAGTTCCGGAGTCCTGAGGTCATGATGCAGTTGTATAAGACTCTGGTACGGCCGCATCTGGAATATTGTGTGCAGTTTTGGTCGCCATACTATAGGAAGGAGGTGGAGGCACTGGAACGGGTGCAGAGGAGGTTTACCAGGATGTTGCCTGGGATGTAAGTTCATGGAATGCCCTGCCAGTAGCAGTGGTGGACTCTCCCTCTTTATGGGCATTTAAGCGGGCATTGGATAGGTATATGGAGGATAGTGGGTTAGTATAGGTTAGGTGGGCTTGGATCGGCGCAACATCGAGGGCCAAAGGGCCTGTACTGCGCTGTATTCTTCTATGTTCTATGTTCTATGTTCTATCTATTTGAGAGAACAGAAGGAGCTTTGGTTTAATATTTCTTTGAAGAGACAATACCCCGGGCACTGTGTAATTCCTCTAACTCCTCAGTTAGTGATGTGACTTTGGTGGTATCAACATGTTTCACTTTGAATATAAATGCAAATATTAATTGACCTATAGAATGGTAATATTTCATTAGAAATGTTCTCTTCTGCCTGTTTATTTGGTAAGTACAATTGATCATCAGTATTCATATGGAAGAAGATAGTACTCTGGGCTACTTCCTGCATGATCCGAGTGATGATCTTCAGTAATACTTGTAAAAGTAGGATGTAGTGCAGTGTGAAAGTATTTTTCCCTTCTATGCTTTAAAAGTAATGTGGATTGATAGATATGTTATCGAGAAATGGATAGGGAAAACTGAATTTCATCAAAGGAGACTGAAGAGAATGTGAGTTCTGTCCTTGGTTAATTCTCAATGAGCTGAATGGAGATGAGGAGGATTGATTTAACTGTTGTGGTAACTGTACAGATGGGCCTGCAAAGTTGATTATGGGGGATAACCTATCTAAGAAAAGCCTCCTAGAAGTGACTATGAATTAATTTTGGGCACAAGCGAGATTTGGTTTGCTTTAGCTCCTTCCATTGTTGCATAGTTTGATGCTTATCAATGACAAGGATAATTTGTGAATGTTTGTAAGTCTAGAAGGGGAAAAATACCTGAAGAACTAGCCCCAAGCAAAAAGTCAACATGCTCTTTGAAGAATGGTAAGATAGGAGAGAAAAATGATAAAAATAAATTAATCTGAATCCTTGTGGTGAGGAAATCCTCTTAGTTTTAAACACCATATGTTGTTGCGAGTTCTGAGTGCATGCATTTCCTTTTATTAATTTGCAAAACATGTCCACCAGTGATCTGGCTTCACAAAATATAATCTTGACAAGAGATGTAATGCACTCTCACAGATAGAGTCAGAGAGCTTGCAATCCCAGTGGAGATCTATGGTCAGAAGTCTTTGTGTTGTCAAAGGGATGAGTACCAGCTGTTGCACTGGTTGATGAAGCTCTGCAGATGGAATTTCTGGATTAAGTTGTTTCCTTCTTTTAAAAAAACAGTACACAGAATATTTGCAAATTTATTTACAGCAGATGTTCGATCTTAACCAGCCCAAATCTTTTCCAGGACAAATGTAGGTTAACATGTCGATCTGGTCAGGTAGCTCATTATCATATACGTTGAGATTTTTGTTACTACTGACACCTGCTTTGTCAGAAGGGTGCCCCTGTATATGTCAATTACATGATCCCAGCAGTAAACTGCCCAGAAATTTTGCTGGGATTCCCCTGTTACTTCACTCTAACTTCAGTGATAGTTAAAATTGAAAGAAAAAGATATACCAAGTTGCAAAGACAAGTAGTAAATCAGAAAGATTGGAAACATTTTAGAAACTAGAAAATATAATAAAGTAAAGTGGCAGAAATTGTGGTATGAGAGAAAACAAGCAGGATATACAGAGTATGAAAGCTTCTACATGTATATATAAGATTGGAAAAGAATGGCAACAGAGAGCATCAGTCCCTTAGAGGATGAGACTAGGGAACCTGTCAGTCATGTTATTTTTTTCTCTTTTTTTCTCTCTAATGATTGTTTTTGTTTCCTTCCTTTTTACTTCCCCTTTATTTTTAGCATGCTTCTGTGTTCTGTTATGAACACAATTATAAAATACTTCTTCAAAGTTTCTGTAGTTTCCTTGTTTCCAATATTAATTCCCCAGTCTTTCTAAGGGACTAATGTTTACTTTACCCAAATACTCCTGTACATAGAACTGTTTAATTCATTCATTCATTCATTTGTGCAGAATAACATCAAGCTACCATCCTGTCAATGTGTCACCTGCGTGTGCCCATATGTGCAAACAATATTTGGTACTGGATTTTGATATCCAGACAAATCACAGGTAAGAGATCTCATCAAACTAGCATAACTTAGTCCATAATGTTACAAGACAACAAGGTATTGACATGGACCACCTGTGGAGGATACATATGCACCAGCAATGGGCTGATTTTCAGGGGAGTTGAAGAAGCAATCAGCTTTATCAGTTTTAAAAGCCCTCCCTACATCTTGATATTGTGCCCACCAAATGTGTTCTTCTATATATCTACTCAAGAAAACTGCTAAATATATCATTTTTGTCACCCAAGTTACAAGACTAATACCATAATGGAAACAATTCCTGGATATCATATAGCTGAAGTTCAGTTAATCTGGGTATCTTTCTAGTCCTATTTGGTGAGGTGATGTGACTGATGCATTCTGACATCTAATCTAATGGTTTTTCTATGTGCTTCAGCAGTCACTAAAGCTAGTCAGCTGACAGTTATTTGTTTTTATTGGTCATAAGCTGAGGTGCCAACGAACAATGAATGATGTGAAATGGCTTTAACTGTAAATGACTGGCTTTGGGCTGTGTCGATAATACAATTCTAAAAGGGGTGCAGGAGAAGGCGGACCAAGTTGTGTCTGTGCACAGATTATTGAAGCCAGCAGGACAGATGGAGAGCAATTAATAAAGCAGACCCTATTTATTAATTGGTATACAGTACAACAGCAAAAAGGTGATTGTGAACTTGTACAAACACAGTTGGAGTATTGTGTACAGTTCTGGCCACCAAATGTGAAAGCATTGGAGAGAGTACGGGAGCAATTTGCAACAATAGCACCAGAAATGAGAAACTTCAGTTATGAGGATCGTTTGTAGGCATTGGGCCAGTTTCCTTGGAGAGAAGAAGGCTGAGAGGAGATTTGATTGAGGCTTTAGCTTATGAAACCATAAGACACAGGAGCAGAATTAGGCCACTTAGTTCATTGGGTTTGTTATATCAATTGATTATGGCTGATATGTTTCTCAACCTCATTCTCCTGCCTGCTCTCCATGACCCTTGATTCCCTACTAATCAAGAATCTATCCATCTTTCAAAATTAGGAGCAGTCTACACAGAATAGATAGGGAGATATTATTCCTGCTCGTAAAAGATAAAGAAAGAGAGGGCATAGATTTAAAGTGATATGCAAACAAAGCAAGGGTGACGTGAAAAACATTTTTATACACCAAGTATGGTGCCTGGAAATATGGTGGAGGCAGGTTCAATTGAGGCATCCAAGAGGACATTGGATGATTACTTAGATAGAAATGGAGTGCTGGTATACGGGAATAAGACAAGAATGGCATGAGGTTATAGACCCAGTGCGGGCACAATGGGCTGAATTGCTCCTGCACCATAACAGCCTCTGTGATTCTGTGACTCATTACTTTTGGGAAAAAACCTGGAATTGTGGGGAGGTGCTATTATCATTGGTCTGTTATCCAGAGACCAAGGTAATGTTCTGGAGTTCCAGGTTCAAATCCCACCCCAGCAGATGGTAGAATTTGAATTCAATCAAAGAAAATCCGGAATTAATGGTGACCATGAATCCCCTGTTAATTGTTGGAGAAAATCCCATCTGATTCATTAATATCCTTGAGGGAAGGAAGCTGCCATCCTTACCTGGTCTGGTGTACATGTGACTCCAGACCCACAACAATGTGGTTGATTCTTAACTGTACTCTGAGCAATTAGGAGTGCGCAAAAAATGCTTATTCCTGGAACTTATAATCTTTTCAAACCTGAATTTCTGCCTTTAATGTATATTTCTTGCATGTATCATATCCTTAGAATAGTATTCCCTAACTTTCCTTGTTTTGTATAACATCTAGCTTGTTTCTATTCAGTGCATAATCATGGTATATTCATAATGCATCCCCTCAAACCTATTGCCTTGAGTTTGATATACAATACTTTAGCATTTTCACATGATCTTATCCAAATTCCTCTCCTTTGATATTCTAAAACATTAGACTTTTTCCTATTGTGGTAGCCTAGTAATGAGAAATCATGAGAACTATGTGGAGTAGAGTTTGTAAGAGCAGGTGTAAACTTTATGGATTTCTTTGGATAGGCAGGGAACTCTTTGAAAAGTTAAGCTACTCTTTATGTTTGGTTGAAAATAGGTATGAATGTGAGTAAATAGGTGCTTGTATTTATCAATTGTCAATCTCACTGGAGCTGTCAATAGACCTATCAAAATCAACGTAAAATTGTTAACATTGTCAAAAGCAACTGTCAAGGGGACTTAACAAGAAGACCTATCAAAAATGTCAAGACAATCTTGTCAAGAATGTTAAGAAGCGATTGACAAAGAAAGCTGTCAATTTAACAAAACATTTAAAACTTCTGCTCTTTAAAATTTTCAAATAAACCATCTGCAGAATTAAAAATAAATGTTGGTTGCTACTTATTTACGTCCGCTGAGGGTTTTCATCACTAGATTACTGCTTCATGACTGACTTCATAGCCATCCATTATTACAGTAAGGTGTTTGCCATTTCAGCTGGACTGAGATCCAAGTGGTTATGGATTCTTTAAAGTGGTTGTAATGATAAGTTTAATTACTTGTTGTTATAAAAGATTAAGCATTCAAGTAAAGTATGTGTTAATGTGACGCATTATGTACACAAAGAACTGAGTAAATGTTGTTTTGAGTGTGAGTACTAATTTTTCAATGTTATGGTAAAATATAAGGGCAAAGGGTATGGGAGTATGGTTGGCATGAATTATCATTAAATTTACATAGGGGTTATAAAGGGTCGTGGGGTGTGGATACAGGTGCTGATCTACATTGTATATGAATAATGACTGTTTGGCTGAAGCACCGGAGGACAGCTGATGCTAATGAAATCATTTATCAAACCAAGTCAACATATTATTCAGAGGAAGAAATATAAAGTGGAAGAACCAACAATTATAATCAATCTGCATGACTATTCTGGTGTCTCCAGATTGCATTAAGTACACTGAATTTGGCACTCGAGCTGGTGTTATTACATCAGGTTGGAATCCCACTTACCCATCACTTGAGGAATGATTAGCTGCATTAGATCAGAGGCTGCAGATGATTGTGGAGTGGGTTAATCATGGGAAATATTGTGTTCTGTGTGAATAGAGGGATCTATTATGACAATTTTGGCTTATAATGGTGATACACAGAAGACCATAATTAGAGAAAAGGGCAGGATCTTCTGACAATTATTTTTGTCACTTTGTGGCCGGAAAGCAAGGCTAGAATGGTCCAAATGAATCCATAGATGAAATGTAATCATTTTCTTTTGTGGAGTGGGTGTTTATATGTGAGTTGAATTGGGAAAATACAGCTCTCTGCACACAAAACAAGCCACAATGACTGTTCAACATTAGCTGTTACTTGGTAACTGTGAAGATCTTTGAGTAACACAGCTGGTGGGTCAGACTGAAGCCTGCTGCAGGACTTGGCAGTGACTTATTTGTGGGTGTCTATAATCTCAGACAAAACACAGTTCTGAACTTATCAATAGTAAAATATGATGAATAAGTTTGCTTATGTGTATAATCAATAACGACAGTTGGACCTAATTGCCTGTTTCTCGATTAAGGTCTCTATAGATTTTGTGTATATTTCAAATCAGTTGCATATTTACTTATTCTCTGGTCTATTTGTTTTTTAACCATGATTTTCCACCAATATCAGGATAGGGTTGAACATCTTTTTTTTTGCCAAATTTATCTCTCTACTGTATGCGGGACCTTATGGTACATAGGTTGACTGCTATGCTTTAAGGTGGTGGCTATTTTTCAAAAGTACTTCATTAATTGTAAACTATTTTAGCACATACTGAGCATGAGAAAGATAATATATAAATGCAAGCTTTGCATATGCTTTATAAAGAAAGGTCAGATTTATTGGACTGTATGGACATTACCAGTACCTAGGAAATCTAATGCCGCATCTATTAAAGATTTTGTGTACTCAACAGTATAGACTTTTGCTGCATTATTTTATGTGAGTCTGAAGTTTGATTGCACTTGTATGTCTCATAAGCTATTCACCAATGTTTAACCTGAATAGCATTTGTTGGCTTACACCAAGTTTATTATCGGTATGTGCAGCCAGTGGCCTCTTTATGAACAATCAATAAACTTGTTTATGTAGCAGAGTATAAGATGTATATATGAAACAGATAAAACTTAATGCAGATTACCATTAATTGTTTCTGACTGTAGATAGTGGTGATGTGGTTTGATTTTCAATAAAGAATACAGCATAGATTAATTCAAAATGAATTACTGGTACAAACAAATAAGGTTACTAATTAATAGTCCATGTGCTTATTCCATTGGTATATTTTGAAAATGGAATGTTAATTTATTATTTGTCTTTGGTTAGTGGCAGTACTAGTCACGAGAGTTAAAATAATTCATAATCTTCTACCTTATAGCTTTGAAACTAAAATCTACAAACATTTGACTACACATTTCTGTCCTACTACTTCACCTGTCTTACTGGCATATGACATACTTTTCCACATGTTAGGTATATTCAATCTTGGCATGTTTGCAAATGTCACTAATTATGCATTATCACAACAAAACATTATTTCTATTAATGATTTGGATAAGAATACAAGAGGCATGATTCGTAAATTTGCGGATGACACCAAAATTGTGGTAGTGGTCAGTGAAGAAGGTTATCTCAGATTACAAACAAATCCTAATCAATTGAGACAATGGACTGAAGAGTAGCAGCAGAATTGAGTTTAGACAAATGCGAGGTATTGCATTTTGGTAAAATCAACAAGGGCAGGACTTACACAATTCATAGAAGGGCCTTGGATGGTGCTGTGAAACAGAGAGTTTGAGGGGTTCAGGTACATAATTCTTTGAAGTTTGCATCACATATAGAAACTGTGGTTAAGAAAGCATTTAGCGTGCTTGCCTTCATTGCTCAGTATAGAAATTGTGATGTTACGTTAAGGTTGTACAAGACGTTGGTGATGCCTCTTCGGGAGTACCCTTTTCAGTTCTGGTCTCCATGATATAGGAAGCTTATTATTAAGCTAAAGAGGGTTTAGAAGAGATTTACCAAGATATTGGTAGGGATGGAGGATTAGAGTTATAAAAATAGTCTGCAAAGGCTGAGATTTTTTTACTGGAGCATAAGAAATTGAGAGGTGACCTTACAAAGGTTTGTCAAATTGTAGGGGGTATAGATAAGTTAAATGGCATGTGTCTTTTCCCCGATGGGGGAAGGGGGGTGGATTTCAAGATTAAGGGACACATTTTTAAGGTCAGAGGAGAAAGATTTTAAAAAGACACGAGGGGCAGTTTCTTTTTACACAGAGAATGGTTCATGTGTGGAATGAACTTTCAGAGGCAGCGTTGGATGCAGGTGCAGTTACAACATTCAAAAGACATTTAGATAAGTACATGAAGAATAAATGTTTAGAAGGATATGGGCCACAGGCAGGCAGTTGGGACTAGTTTAGTTTGGCATTATGGTCGGCATGAGCAGTTTGGACCAGAAGCTCTCTTTCTACACTGTATAAACCTATAACTCTAAAATATAATTCTCAGGTTAATGACAAAATCCAATATTTAAGGCACTAAAGACAAAATTTATATGACTAATCAACCAACTGCATTTTTAATGTGGGTTTTCTGTTTAAAAACAAGCAGTGGAAAGGATAGTTGATTCTGTTTCCTCTCTTTTGTGTCTGAGGCTATTGATGCTGATTATTTCATTCACATTGCTCAGACTTCATGCCAGCATGAAAGGACAGTAGGTTTCAGCCCACTCTAATGATCTTGTGTTTGTTTCAGGTGTAAGGTTAAGATGTTCTGCAGTGTTTCTGTAAACCTTATTTTGTTTCTGCAGATAAACTGAAAACTGAGTGATTGCAATATCATATACATTAACTGCAAGAACCCCTGAGATGGTAATCATAAGATTCTTGCCCATTGTTGGCAGGGAGCTCAACTCCCATAATCTCAGTAATTTTTGTCTCTGTTAATGCTGATTGGTTCATTCTGCACACTCTTGGTTCTGAAAACCTTTTATCACAGAAGTGGAGCAATGTTTCAATTGTAGGCTCGAAATGAACAATATGGGAGTACTTTTATAGACCTCAACAAATGAGATGGAAGAGGAGAGCACCGGAAAAATATCATGGTAACTTCACAGTATAAAGAAAAAGATACTGGCCACAAGATTCAGATTATAGATAATGTTACGGAAACTGGAGCAATTCAGTTTCAGTTGAATCTGCTGTTTCAGTTGCACTGCAATTTGATTATGTGCTTGCCACAACTGTATGGAGGTATGTGGAAGTGCAGCAGTTCAGTGGCATCATTGGTAGGTATGTGAGGATGAGATAGAGTATCTGGCTATTATGCCTGAGCCTTTAGGGCTGCTAAAGAATAAGTGATGGGGGTGTAGTGCACTGGATAGCATGAGAGGTCAGTGGAGAGGTGGACCGTATGAAGATGCATTCACTGACCTTAATCAGCCACATCAAGTCATCTGGCATGCCACTGTTGCCGTCACTCCCTTCAACCTTCTCCCTTGAGAAGGCTCCTTGGTTCCTCTGTGAAAACATGGTGCCCCTCTACATCTCCCATGCGAGGGCCACTAACATTATTCCTGCCAATCTAGAAGACCCCTCTCTGTCCCACTATTCAGTTTTCTTTGTTTATTATAATATTAAAAGTCACCACTCCTATGATCCACTGCAACTTTAGTGGTGCCGTTCCACTTTCAGGAAGAGCAGGCCGGTAGCACCAATAGCTGAATACAAGCACTGTGGCCCCAGCCCTGACCAGAGCACCATGGGACCACTCCTAACCAGAGCACAAGAGAGCAATCAGGAGATCAAAGAGGGGATATGAGGTAGCCTTGGCAGATAAAGTCAAGGATAATTCAAAGAAATTCTCCAAGTACTTAAGAGCAAAAGAATAACTAGAGAGTGAATAGGACCTATTAAAGATCTATGCGTTGAACCTCAGGAGATGGAAGAGATTTCAGGACAGTTTATACTCATGGGACTCAGGGAAGTAATTATTGATGTTTTGAGAACACTTCACATTGCAGAAGAGAAAGTGCTGGAAGTCTTAAAAGACGTGACAGTGGATAAATCTCTTGGGCCTGATCAAATGTATCCCAGGATGTTGTGGGAAATTAGGAAAGAAATTGTGGGGCCCCGAGCAGAAATATTTGTATCATCTATTACCATGGATGAGGTACTGAAGGACTAGAAGGTGGCTAATGTTGTGCCTTTATTTAAGAAAGGGTATAAGGAGAAGCCTAGGAACCACAGGCATCCGTGGTGGGTAAGTGGTTGGAAGTGATTCTAAAAGACAGGATTTGCATGTATTTGGAGAGACAGAGACTGATAAAGGATAGTTAGCATGGTTTTATGCAAGGGAAACCATGTCTCACAAACTCAATTAAAGTTTTTGGGAAAGTAATCGAAAAGATTGAGGATAGACCGGTAGCTTTTTTTTACATGGACTTTAGTAAAACCTTTGACAAAACCTTTCTCATGTTAAACTAATTTGAAAAGTTAGATCTCATGGAATTCAGGGTGAGCTTGCCGATTATATACAAAATTGACTTAATGGTAGAAGATGGAGGGTAGTGGTAGAGGATTGTTTTCAGCCTGGAGGCCTGAGACCAGCAGTCTTCCACAAGGATCAGTACTGGGTCCACTTTTGTTTGTTAGTTATACAAACAATTTGGATGGGTTAGTAGGTTGTGATTGACACTAAAATTGATTGTATAGTGGACAGTGAAATAAGATATCTAAGACTATAAAGAGATCTTGATCAATTGAGCCAATGGGCTGAGGAGTGGCAGATGGAGTTAAATTTGAATAAATGTGTGATATTTCAATTTGCTTAAACAAACAGTGGCAGGATTTATATAGTTAATGATAGGACCCTGTGTTGTGTTGAGGAACAGAAAGACATAGGGGTTCAGGTGATTAATTCTTTGAAATTTGCATCACAGATAGACTGGTGGTTAAGAAGGCATTTAGCATACTTACCTTCATTGCTCAGAGCTTGGAGTTTAGGGGTTGTGGATGTATCAGATATTGGTGAGGCCTCTTCTGGAGTACTATGTGTAGTTCTAGTCATTCTGATATTAGAAGGATATTATTAAATTGGAGAGAGTTCAAAAAAGATGTACCAAGATGTTGTTAGGAATGGAGGGTGAAATAACCGCACAGAGGCCTGCCACCAAGTCAACCTTTATTTATATGTCCATAGTACACTGGCTGTGGGCCAGTCAACTCAGAGTCAGTCCCCTGAACTGAGGAGATTCTAAATCTCCTGGTTTTCTTTTTGTTTGTTCTTTTGGGTTTTTTTTCACTTTATTTTTTTATTTATATAGTGCAAGGGTATTTCCTGGTTGTATTTTTTTTTTCTAAGCCCTGCCACATTGGACTAAAGGGCCTACCAACATTGTCCTTTTCTCAAAGTGAAAGAGTAACACACAGGCTGGAACCAGCCAGTGAAACAGTTCCCTAATGAGAGCTGAGTTACACCTGAAACACATTGACTATGTAGATCAGCCAAGGTTTCCCTGATTGGCCCAGATTAATAATCCCAGTCAAGCATTTTGTAGTTAACAAGGTTAACCTGATTCCAATCACTACAGAAGATTTGAGTTATAAAAATAAGTTGCATAGTTTGGGACCTTTTTTACTGAAGTGTTGGATGACCTTACAGAGGTTTATAAAATCATGAGGTGCAAAAGTAACATGAATAGCAAAGGTCTTTTCCCTAATACGGGGGAGTTCAAAACTATGGGGCATATTTTTAAGGCAAGAGAAAATAAATTTAAAAAGAGCATGAGAGGCAACTTCTTTACACAAACAGTGGTTCATTTTGGAAAGAACTACCACAGAAGTGGTGGATACAGGTACACTTATAGCATTTGTAAGACAGTTGGACAGGTACATTAGAAGGAAAGATTTGGAGGGATATGGGTGAAATGCAGGCAATGGGGATTAGTTTAGTTTGGGAACATGGTCACATGGACTAGTTGGACTAAAGGACCTGGTTCAATGCTCTGTGACTCCATGACACAGTGGTCCCAGTCCTGACTGAATAAGGAAGTTGTGAAACACCAGGATGCAGCTGACTTCTGAGTGTAATCAGATACAGGCTGATAAAGAATTGCAACTTGTATAGACATGAAATCAGTGTAAATGAATTTATAGTTCAATTTGTTAAATTGTTTGCAAATTAATGTTCATTAATAAAGTGGAGTTTTTAATTTTATTAGCCTGCCATGAAAGACACTATTCAAAAATACCTTTTCCCTTTGGAACTTTTACTGTTCTTTGAAATGCTACATGATAAGCAAAACAAATCTATTTGAGTCTGTATAAATACAAGAGAATGTATTTACAAAGCAGTAATTTCAGACAGAGCATTGGTCCAGATTTGCAGCATGAATATCACTTATTGTTATTAGGAAGTAAACTGGGCATCTAGAGTACATGCATGCTCAGTTATATGTGCAAGTGCTGAAATTATTGGGCAAGTGAACCCTGCTTCTCTGCAAAATAACACTTACTCGCCAAAAGTCCTGTCATTAAAATACATTTAAGTGTGTGATACCCAGTAAATAAGATAGACTTATTTAGCAGGCTGACAAGTGACATGTAGCATTCGCACCACACAAATGCCAGGCAATAGCATCTTCAATAAGAGACAATTTAACCACTGTTCCTTGACATTCAATGGTGTTGCCATCACTGAATGCCCCGCACTATCAACAACCTGTGGGGATTACTATTGATCAGAAACTCAACTGGACTAGCCACATAAGCACAGTGGCTACAAGAACAGGTCAAAGGCTAGGAATACTGCAGCTAATAACTCACCTCCTGGCTCTCCAAAGATTGTCCACCATCTACAAGGCACAAGTCAGGAGTGTGATGGAATACTCCCCACTTGCTGGATGACTGCAGTTCCAACAATGCTCAAGAAGCTTGGTATCATCCAGGACAAAGCAGTTGCTTGATTGACACAACATCCACTCCCTCCACCACTGATGCAGCAATGTGTACTAGCTACATGATGCACTGCAGAAATTCACAAAAGAACATCAAACAGCACCTTCCAAACCCACAACTCCTTCCGTCTAGACGAACAGGAGTAGAAGACATATTGGAACACCACCATCTTCAAGTTCCCTTCCAAGCCCTATCTTGATTTGGAAATATTTACTTCGAAATGGCAGTTTACTGAGTGCCAAAATCCTGGAATTCCCTCCCTCAGGGCACTGTGGGACAATCGATAGCATATGGACCGCAGCCGTTCAAGAAGGCAGCTCACCACAACCTTCTCTAGGGCAAATAGGGAAGGGCAATGAATGCTGGTCAGCCAGCAACTCCCACATCCAATGAGTGAATAAAGAAGAGTTGGGTCATTCAGGTCTAAGTGTTTTTTTTAATTTGCATTTCTCATATTCAGTGTTGAATATTGCAACAGAATCAAAAAATCCTTTCAATTTTTCTAAAGACTGATGAAATAGCCTTGAAAAATTGTTATTTTTTTAAAATTCATTCATGGGATGACATTCATTGTTGGCTAGGTCAGCACTTATTGCTCATCCCTAATGGCGCAGAGAGCAGTTAAAAGTCAACCACATTGCTGCGGGTCTGGAATCATATATATATGTACCAGACCAGGTAAGTTTCTTCCCTAAAGGACATTAGTGAACCAGATGGGTTTTTCCAACAATCAGCAATGAATTGATGGTTATAATTAGACTTTTAATTCTAGATTTATATTGTACTCAATTTCTTCCATCTGCTGTGGCAGGATTTGATTCCAGGTCCCCAGAACGTTACCTGGGTGTCTGGATTAACAGTCCAACAATAACGCCACTAAGCTATCACCTCCCTAACTTATTAAAGTTACCTCCTATTCATTAAATTGCTGTGTTTTGCTTTAGCAAGCGTGCAGCAAATTTCCATCACGTGTGCATGAAGCCATAATATGGAAGCCAAACTTTAAAGTATAAGTATCATCAAGTTGTCAGCAAGTATTTGAATGGATGAATTCGTATGAAAATTAAATTTGTTCGAATAGAACAGCAAGAATTTGCCCTCATGGTGGTCCCATGTTTATCTAACAACCTTTCTGCAGATCATTACTCAATTAAACCCTCCTGAGAATTCTCTTCTATTTTGTATTTGGTCTTTTGTTAAATTTCTAATAGTTTTGAATTTCCTTTAAATATGCTGCATAATTATCTTTGTGCTGAGAAATTAAAATTTCACTTCATAGCCCTTATTTATTTCCTTGTCATTAACTTCTCATATCAGTGTATCGCTTTAATTGATATTGTTCTTACCACAAAAACATTGTCGTATTCTTCTCATTAAACACTTGCTTTACTTCCTTATTTGGAATGTCTAAAAGCAATGTTTACTTCATGAGTGCAGCTATTGCTTTGGATGAAGATTCAATGGCGAATTAAACTATCTTTGAAAGTAGTTTCCTAAATGTGATGGCATTCATTACTGGGAGTAATAATAGAACCAATAGCAAGCTAAAGGAAGAGAATCTGCTGCTATGTACAATAGCATGTAACAGTTAGACCTATGTGTCAAGGATTGTTTTACCCACTCTCTACCTTACACTGGTTGCTGGTGATGACATACATATCTCTGAGGTAAATGAAAGGATCGTAGTTTATGCCAAGTGGGTGGGTAACTGTTTGTGTTTATATGGGCTGAAACACTGACACAGAATGCTTCAACCAAATGCCTGTTTCTATTTTCTAACCTCCATAGATTTCGAAGTGTTCTGCACTTATAAAAAGCAAAAATAATCTGAATTTTCTTCCCTGAACCATTAGCATGGTGTGGGAATTCCCTCACAGAGCTTGTACTGACAATGGGAGTGGAGTTATTAGCTCAGTTGCATTTCCAGCAGCTCATATGGAGTTGCTCCAGCTGCTGCTAAACAGGTGTGGCTGCAGAAGCTTTTGTATTTCTTTCCCAGTCTGTTCTGAGCAGCTAAAATTGTTGATGACAATATTGAACTTCTAATGGAAATTCAGCGGGGGATAGATTAGTGTGAGAAAGCTGAAAGGAGGCTAATATTCCAATAAAAGGATTGAGAGGTGACAAGGGGCCAGGGAATGTTGGAGGTGCAGAAGTGGCTGGTGAGAGGGACAGGATAGCTAGGAGGACACTGAAGGCAAGGAGACGGCAAAGGGATCAGCTTGTTGAGGAAAAAAAAATTCTCATGTCAAAGGCAGCAAAACACTCATCTTGCATCATGCTGAGAGTGGTATTTGTTGAGGTAGGAGTGTAGATGGACAAGATTAAAATTCTTACTGCACGAGATTCACTAATCGAGTTACTTCCGATGCAAACCTGGAATCTGGGTTTGGGGAAGAAAAAGTGTACAGAAAAACAGTGCACAATCAGCCTGTGCTTGCAAAACTCAAAGTAATTCCTGACATGAAATATGAATCTGAGATTGAAAAATATCTTGAATATGCTAAGCATTACCCTAACAACCAATTCAAGATTTTCAATCAGGCTCACAAAGTTAGCTCATAAATACCTACCGGAAGCTACATATATTCACACACAGAGGCCTGTCCTCTGAAAGAAAAAGGAACATCCCCAGGCATTGTACCTTGTTTGAATTACATAAAAGCATGCAGAATAATGTTTCCCTGGTGCATTTTCCATGGCATCATCTGTGCAACAGAGTCAACTTGCACCCAGTCAGCATCCTTTTCTTTTGTAATATAAACTGTTGCTCTCTTTTGATTTGGCATTCTTCTTCTGTTCTGATAACTACAAGGTGAATATCTTCTACAAATCTCACTTTTTTCATCAATAATAAAACCAAGTAAAAATTGAATAAGTCAAGAAATGCATAAATCAGACCATATGAAATGCTTATAATCAGAAGGAAAATGTTTACCACATTCACGTCCTTCATTAATAACAGATTTATGTTATACACAGAGCAGTTGCATTATTTGTGCTGATGATCCATTATATTTTAATTTGTCAATGTTAAATTCATTCCTATAAATTTTGAAATTATCAGTTTTTATTCCTTGTCTTTTGATCTTTTCTCCCTTTGTTTATTAATGTGCTCCTTATAACCTAACAATGACGTGATTCATTCATAAATCCTATCTATCCTATAAGTTCCTACATTGAGAATCCTGTGCCTACCTCCTTCACTGAACAGTTCCTCTCCTCCTCAATCCTCAGCCTTACCAAACTCTGGTGTCCTTCCTTCTGCCCCTCGGGATGTGGTCCCCGTTCTTGTCTCCAGCCGTTTTGTCCGACTCAGCTGGCGTCCACCTGCGGAAGCACATGGAAGTATTCAGACATACACAGTCTACTTCAACAGGGAAAGTGTTAACAGGTAGGTGCAGGCAAAAAATACATACAGGTATGTGCCTTAAACATTTTCATCAAACCAATCATTCATTACTGCACATCTTGAAATTGCCAAATAAATATTTTATGTTGTTATCCTATCCATGGAATTTCCTCTTCCAATAATTTGTTGCTTTTGCTGTCTGTATTAATCAATACCTGTCAACATTTTATTTCTAAAGTTTGTACTCCAATATTTTTGTGTTTCTGTCTGCTGGCCCGAAACATTGGCTTTCCTGCTCCTCAGATGCTGTCTGACCTGCTGTGCTCTTCCAGCTTATATTTATTGACTCTGATTTCCAGCATCTGCAGTCCTTATTGTCTCCTGTCTACTGGATCTATTTGTTTGCTAACCTTTTAATACTCTAGATTAGAGTGGTGCTGGAAAAGCACAGCAGGTCAGGCAGCATCTGAGGAGCAGGAAAATCAACATTTCGGGCAAAAGTCCTTCATCAGGAATCTGATGAAGGGCTTTTGCCCGAAGCATCGATTTTCCTGCTCCTTCGATGCTGCCTGACCTGCTGTGCTTTTCCAGCACCACTCTAATCTTGACTCTGATCTCCAGCATTTGCAGTCCTCACTTCCACCTTTTAATACTCTACTCAAGCCCTGAACACTCTTCCTTGTCTTTATAATTGTCTGACTTTGACCCATCTCAGCTCACTTGCTAACAGAATCTTCAGCCATTTCCTGTGTTGATTATGTCAATGTACTGTTTATCTTACGAATCCTATCCACTATAACCCTGAAATCGTTCAAAGCTCTCCAATACATTTTCTAACCTTCACCAAATCCCATTTGTCCCTTTCTCTGACACTCACTGACCAGTAAGATTTAAAAAATTTTATCCTTGCTTTTAAATGCTTTAATGGCCTCACCCTATTCCCATCCCAAGCTCCCCCACATTCTTTGACATGTCTACATCCTTGTATTTTAGCATTTTGAGAATCCCTAATTATAATTACTTCCTGTAACTCGATACTTTTCTTCCCTTCTTTTGAGATGCATCGTTAAATCTACCCATTTGACAAAGTGTTTAGCATCTATGCTAGTAACCTTTTTAGTGGCGAGATGTCAAATTTTGTTGTATAATGTGAAGATTTACAGATGCAATTTGAACAGAAGTTGCTGGTTTTGAATAAGTCAGTATTAATTTACTGGCTGCCATTATGTACTTAAATCTATACTCATCTATCTTTGTGTCTTTCAGTCTGTCATCCTTTCTCTTAGTCTGTCTTCTCTTTTATGGTTAGTATTTTGTGAACTGTTCTTCCTTATAATCATGCAAGGAGCACCCGTCCCCCACCCCTAACAATACTACCCAGCCCCCAACCTTTGATTTCTTACCTGTTTCAAAGGAGTTTATTTTTTGTCAGTCAATAACATTCTATTGGCCTTATTGCCAGGTTTCAGTCATTCTGCTATTTCATTTGCATTTGACTCGACTGAAAAGGTTATGCAATTTATTTCTGAAATTCTCCGTCAGTTATACTGGTAATAAATTTCCTGATAGTCCATTGCAAAGAGTAACAAAACGTGCATTCATTATTCTACCTGTACTATGCGCTATTTCTGGATAAAAGGATTCAGGCAGCCACTATATTGTTCTTTGTAATGATTAATTGCTATTTATGGACAATGTTCCAACTAAACAGAGTAAATAATGTTTGTTCATTACTTCTACAATGGGAGATTTCTTCAGTTGTTATTACATCTCTTCTTCAGAATGGAAATCTCAGGTAAATCACTTCTTCCCCAAAGGCAGCCAATTACACATTGTAACATATCTAGGAGTAATCTTTTATTGCTTGGAAACTGCACAAAGTAATAAATATAATTATTTACTGAACCTTACCACTAATCAAACTTTAACTCCGACAATGTGCTATGAGTAAGAGATAAACATAATCACTTGGAATTGTACACTTTTGTAAAAGTCACCAAAACTGCTTACAGTACACAGGTTGCGTTTGAATGAGAAAGATACTTTATTGACTGCATCAGATGAGAAGTTTCACCAAAGCTTCTGTCTTTCAGATATTGACTGACCCTGATGTTTCTCATACTTCCTATTTTTCTTTTAGAGTTCAAGTGTTTGCAATTTCCCTTTTTGTTATTCCTTAATTTTGTTTTTCTCTTTTTGTTATTTCTTAATGTTTGTTTCTTAATACTTTTCTAAATTCAGTTTCCTTCATTATTATTAAAACCATAGGAAGTAGGAGCAGAGTTTGTTCCTCCATTGAATCTGCTCTGCCATTCAAATGGATCACAGCTGACCTGATAGTCCTGAAATCCAGTTTCCTGCCTTTGCCCCAAAACCATCGATTCTCGTCCTGATTAAAATATGTCTCTATCAACCTTGAATACAATTCATGACCCAGCCTTAACACCCCTCTAAGAAGAAGTGTTACACAGATACATTGCCCTCTGAAAGAAGAAATTTCTCTTCATATCTGTATTAAATGAGTGATTGCCTACTCTGAGATTAAGCCCTCCAGTGCAAGACTCTCCCACAAGGAGAAACAAGTGTTCCACATTTACCCTATCAAGTCCTCTAAGGATCTTGTTTGTTTCAATAAAGTCACTTCTCATTCTTGTAAACTGCAATGAGTGCAGGACCAACCTACTCAACCTTTCCTGATAAAACAATCCCTCCATACCTGGGATCAACTGAGTGAATCTTCTCTGGACTGCTTCTAGTGTCATCATATCTTTCTTTAGAAAAGGATCCCATAATATTTCAACTGTGGTCTGACTACTGCTTTGCATAGTTTTAGCAAAACCTCTTCATATCTATGCTACATTCCCTTTGGAATAAAGGCTAAGATTCCATTTGCCTTGTCTATTACCCAATGAACTTGAATGCTAGCTTTTTGAGATTCATGGATGAGGTGTCCCAAAACCCTCTGTACTGTAGCTTTCTGCAGTCTTTCTCCATTTAAGTAATATTCAACTAATCTATTCTTCCTGCTGCATAACCTCATATTTTTCAATATTATAATCCATCTGCCACATTTTTGCCCACTTAATTCTCATTTATTTTTGTCATTCGCAAACTTGGCAATAGCACATTCACTTTCTTCATCCAAGTCATCAATATATATTGTAAATACTGCGACCCCATAACTGATCCATGTAGCACTCCACTAGTTACAGGTTGCCATCCTAAAAATGCCCTCCTATCCCAACTCTCTGCCCTCTGTTAGTCAATCCTCTATCTATACTAATGCACTACTTCCTATTTTATGGCCTCTTATTTTAATAAGTAACATAATGTGTGGGACCTGATTAAAATCCTTCTGAAAATCCAAGTGCATTACTTCACTGCTTCCCCTTTATCTATCCTCTTGTTACCTTCTCCAAATACTTTGTCAATGTGTCAGGCAGGATATTCATACCAGACTTCTCTTCCTGATTTCAAAATGCATTCTGATTTCATTGATTTCTTCCAGTTCTTTTCAATGAAATATATGTGTCAAATTAAATTTTCACAATATACTATTATAAGGAATACAAGTATTGAATATTGCCTAGACACTACTTAAATATCCAGCGGTGATTAAAAATACTTGCTTTGGAAAGCTAAGTACATATTTAAGTACAATCGAACATATCACTGTTCAAATATTGCTGGTGTTAACAAATAGCTTAAGGATAGTGCATAGACCTGGAATAATGTTTTCTGTGATTATTTGCAAGCTTTAATCATTCCTTTATAGTACAGAGTTATCCATCTCATCAAACTTGTTCTTAAATATGAAATGAAGATGATAGTGTGACTTATTTCCTTGCTGAACATTGCAGTATTAAGCTGCACCCATTTTCTCTTGGTTTAAAATCAGGGAGCGTGCATTGAATACTTCCCACTATGGAGACCTGCAGCTTACCATTGGAAATTTGAAGCCAGAAGAAACCTATTTGTTCAGGATCGTAGCCTACAATGATTTTGGACCAGGGGAAAGTTCACAACCGATTAAAGTATCGACTCAGCCCGAGTGTAAGTAATTTAAGTAACTGACAATTTTAGTGTGAAATATTCTCATGACTGTAGGTAAACTCCTGAATTATTACAATAATACGTTATAATTTTGTCAAAAGTACTTTACTTGGCAATGCCCTATGATAAGAAGATATAAATATTTATATATATGCGAGTGTGTGTGTATGTTGAAGGATGAGGATTATCCATTGATATCCAAGACTGAAATCTCATTGTGTGAGGAAAATTCCTGATTTCCCAAACCTGACTGAGGGGGTGGGGGGAGGGAGTGAGAGTGGGTGTGGGTGTGAGGGATGTGGTGGGTGGTTGGAGGGTGGAATTGCCCTGTAATGCTGTATTTTTAATCAAGGTGATCCAGTGAAAACTGGAGTCAGATATGACATCACAGTGCCAAGGCAGCCACAAGGGCTGCTGAATGCCAAGGCAGACTGTTAAAGGATCTGCTTCAGCGCTGTGGATCTCAGTCCAATTATAATAAAAGCTGTAAAACAAATATTAACACTCTAGACATCACTCCCACATATTCCACAAGCTTCACCCAAACCAATTAATGCCCTTCCCTTTTTCCCCTTCCACTCCTCATGGCCCCTCATAGTGTCCATGCCAAATATGTTCCTGCATGTACTACATTTGGCTCTTCATACCTTCTATGATAATCTAGTCTTTCTACTCATCATCGCTCCTTATACCCTCTATGCTAACTTAATACTAACCCATGTAAGCCCATGACCTCTGTCACCCTTTTCCCTTCAATCCTCAAAGTAAACTCATCCAATTTCCAATGTCACTAAGATCAAGTGTTATACTGAAGTGAAAGAAAATGAAGGTCTGGGTATCTGGTGCTTATGTTTTCAAACATCATATGGATAGGTCTCTACTCAATACATTTGATTACTTCAAGTAGGGGAACACATGTTGGGCTGAAGGGCCTGTTCCCACACTGTAAGTAATCTAATCTAAAAAAAAACACTGAATGTGTAATGTGTCTTGCTGAAATTATCTTCATGATCAGTCCCTTTTGAAGGCCCTGAGTATTCTATTAGTTAGAAATAAAGCCCGTCATGCAGTATTGAACATAGAATGTATCAAAGTTAGGAATATACATAAGCACAGCCTGGACAACACTGTTTCTGACATAACCATATTTGAGTAAAGGTAAACCCGTCCCTCTCCAACAAAACCATCTCAGGCTAACCATGAATTAAAGTGCTGTAAAATGTCAAAACTATCTGGTCTTTATTGGAACAACTGATAATTAATGACTACTTCCATTCATGCTATTCACCAATCAGACTTATGTGAAATATTAACAGTTGCCATATGATTAGCAAGCTCAGTACTTCAAGTATAGATCACAGAGTAGCATGTCCATCTAAATTCTCTCAAAAGCCATTAAGAGCTTGATAAATCATAATAGCCTGATGCAACTAGCACTAATCCACAACAACGTAAGTCTTATCCATATGCATTGCACCCATTACAGCGTTCTTTGTAAACCTGTACGGATAAGACCTTTTAATTCTTAGCAATCACAACTCATTCATCAGTTACCTTTTAATACAGGTTATTATATTTGCATGAAATGCTACCATAATTGTTTGAGACCTACTAACTCAACATCGATCCTTAAACTTGAGAGTTTCCTAAACTGTGTATTTTGTATGTTTCTTCATTAAGTCATCAGAAAAATTCTGAATTGATGCATTGCTGACATCATGAAATTTGTTCCATCACCAATGTTTATAAAGTTTTAAAACATACAAGGGCTCTAAAGAATGACAGTATAAATCCTGTATAAAAAAACAAAAGTATCAATAGTTCTACAAGTTATATTTTCTCCCTTCAGCTTGTCCATGTGTTTGACCCATTATGTTTAAGCTGCGAACATGAGTAATGTTATTCAAAAGCTCGGTGAAAGCTTGATTATCTAAATCTGGTTGGTGTTGAGTAGGGCTGACAAGATAATCCCAGCCAAGGATAGTACGCTGAATATCGTGATCTCCTGGTTCAGCATGGGTAGAATGGAATGAGTTTCTTTTATTGTTACTTTTTGCGTACTCAGGTATCCAATCTAAAAGGCTCAGTGTGCTTTAATCCCAATAATGCACCCATCGATTATGTTATTACTGCAATTTCTTAGAGTATGAATTCTAAACACCTAATCTCTGTATGTGACGGTAATCCATCTTAATGCTGTATCATTTCTGTTAAAATGATTGACTGTACATGCAGGTTGGATCTGATACCAATGAACCATATGGAAATGTGAACTCAATGCCTACCTCTTTAATCCGTTTAAGAGCTCATAGCAAGATCCCTCTTTTTGAAATAATCACCTGAAGTATAGGAATCTGGCTTTGAATGAATGCTTTGTATCTCAAGATTAAATTGTTCTGCCATGCATTCTTGGGTTTGTATATGGGCTATTGTTTTCATTTTCCCAATACTTCAGAGAAGATTGAACACCTTATCTAATTACTTCAGACTAATCTCTGTATTCCACATGAGGTAACTTTGTGAAATGCTGTCCAGTCTAAAAGATGTTATCAGAGTATAGAAAGAGATACCACCCTTTGCTTCTTGAAATAATTGAAATTGAAATTTTGCTCTGAAGAAGACCACTGGAGGTGTATAAAAATAATTAGAGTACAGAGGTTTACGTGGTAAAATGAATGCAGAGTTTCTTACTGGACACGCTAGCCGCAGTGGATTCCCAGTAGAGATTTCCTTAATTTCTAAGTTGGCTACACAAATTTATATAGTCTATTGTTTGGTGTTGGTAGAATGCTAATTGCACTGCTAACCCTGCTCCTTGTCTTACCTCATGTTCACAAATATGCATTCTCCACCAAGAGTAGTAATTAGGAGCAGTACACTGGCTTTTGTTTTAAAGTTGTTTCAGTGTAAAATATCCTGGCAGACTATGAAAACAAAGGCTTTTTTAAAAAAAAAGTTGTTGTTTTAAGAAAATAACTTTGTGAAATTCTTTTCTGATCATCCTGAAAGCAGATTCCAGTTTATCATGCTGACTAGGTAACACACAATCTCATTGAGCCATCTACTTTTTTCCATTTAAGATATGAAATAGGGCGTTGTGTAATTGATGGAAAAGCACCAGAGAGCTTGAAGCATCAAGCAGACCCCCAACCAGCTATGAGCTACAGGATTAATGTTCTGACATAATTTTGTTTTCCCACTATAACCTTCATTTCCCTTCATGTTTGTAAAGGAATGATACTATTGGAATAAATAATCCCCGCTTCATGATCTTCCTGCTTAAATATCTTGTTATTGACATATAATCATCTACCCCCTTTGTGAATGCTAAATCAACACACATCCTTTGTGCTGGAAATTTACCTTGGTGCTCATTACAAAATACCCTGAGTTCCGATAAAAGTTCACAGACCTGAAACATAACATCTTGTTTCTCACCTTACAGATGATGCCTAGTATTTCTAGCATTTTCTGCTTTTATTTCCATATCAAATTTCTTATAGCACAAGAGATCCATTCCAGATAAAATAGCTGATATTAGAGGGAAAATAAAGGAAATGGTGTCGCACTGTAGGAAAGCAACAAGAAAAGTCAACTAACCTATAATCTTCTCAAAACAAAACAGTGAAAATCTAAAACCAGCCTTCCCTTTTTAGCCATTAACAATAACAGTTACAAATGTCATACTATCTGAATATATCCAGCTGTGCCAGGAGACGTTTTAAAAGCACATGCTCACGCAAACACTTTTATCTCCTTTGGGGAACACTGGATTAAGGAATAATGATTTGTGGACTGATTATTACCCCATTGGGGCAAACCATAAACACATGTGCTGTGATATGGAGGTCCTGGTGTTGGACTGAGTTGGACAACAACAGGTTTCTTTGAAAACACAAGCTTTCACAGCCTTGCTGCTTCTTCAGGTGCTAGCACTGAAAGCAAGGCTCTGAAAGGTTGTGTTTTCAAATAAACCTGTTGGACTATCACCTGGTGTCGTGTGAGGTTTGAGACTTGCTGTTGTGTGGTCAACAAGTGCTGGTTGGGAATTGAATCCAGTGCTTGTGACCTTGAAATATGGATGCCACCACTGCACCATTGGCCTCAATGACAGTTGACCAAATTGATTAGACTTATTATAAATCCTTTATAAAAATGAAAGCATCACTAGTTCCACAAGTTATTCTTTTCTCCTTTCAGGTTGTCCTTGAGTGTTTGATCTATTATGGTGCACCAAACTACAGCACAAAATATGAAAACCACTGTGATTTAATAAACCTGAAGAGAAGAAAGGAATAAAACAGCTGAGCTGAAATAGTTTATATCAGCCCAAAAGAAAGTATTACAGTACATCTCAAAGGAATAATACAGCTTGATAGTTGTTGCTGAACATTATTTGAGTATAATTCTGTGACAAGGATCCTTTAGCTCTTTGAGAAGCCTGCAAGTTTCCTAACATACAAAGCTGATCTTCTGAAAACAGCATTAGCTCCCACTTTCTTTTTCTTTGCTTTGATGTTGGCAAGGATGTTAGCATTATGGAAATTAACTAGGCCAAGTCCTGGGCCACTTACAGAACACTACTGATTTAACTAAGCTATGGGAACATCCTTTTCTAGGTTCCCACAAACCTGGATGAAAAAAATTGGAAACTACTATAAAGAAAGTACCCTTGTACAGTGCATTAAAACAAAATTTTGTACTTGAAGAGTTAAACACTAGAAACTGGATTCAGACATTCCAAGAAATGAACAATGTGTTCCAAATTGAAAATTCAAAATTATGTGAGAGAGTGATAGGAATTAATTTAATTTGCGCTAATGTGTCTAAAAATGTTGATTTAGTCAGGATTAAAATGTTCACATTATGAAGAAATGTCTAATACTTACTAAAATTACTTTATAAAAATTGTGTTTAGTGAATCAGAAAGGGGGCTAAACAGATTAGCTTCAGTTTAGCACCGATCTTCCACATCTGTTTAAAATGTAAAATCTCACGAAAGGACTGGGAGTTAGAGAGGGTTGATGGTCTCATTGGTTGAATTTGAATGTAATGAGATTGGGGACTGTAAATCCTGTTTATAATTTTCATCTTCACACTTTTGAAAAGAGCCTGTAGAGGCGGCTGGGCAGTGAAGCCTCCATTAATTCACACTTAATTCTGCTCGCCAGTACTGCAGAGTCCAGCATTTAAATAGCTTATTACTATTCCAGCTGGTAATCTTATTAACAGCCAAAGTGCACCACATTGTATGAAGAGCAAGCTACTGGAAATTAGGCTTTCTGGTAATATTTTAACAATGTAGCGCAGAGAAACCACTACCTGATTTGAATGAATGTCTCATTGAAAATTCATACATGTTTCAGTCACAAATCTATTTCTCTCATTATGCTGATTAGAGTTGATTACTTGCATACTTAATCCTTTAGAATTTGTTTGGATTTGTTTTTTTTTCTGCTACCGCTTTTATAGAATCGACATAACACATTAAATCAAAGTTTATTGTTTTCTGCAAAACATTGCCTCCTTTTGTGTTCAAAATTTCCTCGATCCATCTGGATTTCTAGTACTTCTTGCTGATTAAAGTACTTACTGAGAAAACAATTTGTTTGTGTGACAGTATAACCATCAGTGGGAAAAAAAAGTGTTTCCATTCATTCATTCTTTGTCACCATGTTGACGTTGAACAAAATGTTGGTGAGGCCTGTTCTGGAGTACTGTGTACAGTTCTAGTCACCATGCTATAGGAATGATATTAATAAATTGGAGAGGGTTCAGAAAAGATTTACCATGATGTTTCCAGAAATGGAAGGTTAGATAGGCTGGGACTATTTTCACTGGAGCATAGGAAGTTGAGGAGTGACCTTACAAAGGTTTATAAAATGAGGAGGGGAACACATGAAGTGAATATCAAGGGTCTATTGGGGGAATTCAAAATGAAGGAGCATATTTTTAAGGTGAGGGGAAGAAGATTTAAAAAAGGATATAAGGGCAGCTTTTTTACAAGTTAGGAATGACTTGCCAGAAGAAGTGGTGGAAGCAGGTAGAGTTACAACATTTAAATAAAAATATGAATCAGAAAGGTTTTGAGGAAGATGCGCCAAGTGCAGGCAAGGAGGACGAGTATTGTTCGCGAGCATCGTGGACATGGACAATTTGGACTGAAGGGTCTGTTTCCTTGCTGTATGATTCCATGATTCTATGACCTCAGTAACTCAATTGACCAAAGATGTAGACTTGCCAATTTCAAGTAGATAGAACATAAAACAGTACAGCACAGAACAGGCCCTTCAGCCCATGATGTCGTGCCGACCATTGATCCTCATGTATGCACCCTCAAATTTCTGTGACCATATGCAAGTCCAGCAGTCTCTTAAATGTCCCCTATGACTTTGCTTCCACAACTGCTGCTGGCAACGCATTCCATGCTCTCACAAATCTCTGTGTAAAGAACCCGCCTCTGACATCCCCTCTATACTTTCCTCCAACCAGCTTAAAACTATGACCCCTCATGTTAGCCATTTCTGCCCTGGGAAATAGTCTCTGACTATCGACTCTATCTATGCCTCTCATTATCTTGTATACCTCAATTAGGTCCCCTCTTCTCCTTTCCTCTAATGAAAAAAGTCCGAGCTCAGTCAACCTCTCCTCATAAGATAAGCCCTCCA
>NC_057710.1:36262355-36264327 GCF_004010195.1 Chiloscyllium plagiosum
ACCTGCCCCTCATAAAGCCGTGTTGACTGCATTCAATCATGCCATGCTCTTCCAGATGGTCATAAATCCTATCCCTCAGAATCCTTTCTAACACCTTGCAGCCGACAGACGTGAGACTTACTGGTATGTAATTGCCGGGGATTTCCCTATTTCCTTTCTTGAAGAGAGGAATTACATTTGCCTCTCTCCAGTCCTCAGGTACAACTCCAGTGGAGAGTGGGGATGCATAGATCTTCGCAAGTGGTGAAGCAATTTGCATTTCTCGTTTCCCAAAGCAGCCGAGGACAAATCTGGTCCGGGCCTGGCGACTTGTCAATCTTAATGTTTGACAAAATTTTCAGCACATCAGCTTCCTCTATCTCTATCCATTCCAGCATGCACACCTGCTCTTCAAAGGTTTCACTCACTACAAAGTTCGTTTCTTTCGTAAAGACAGAAGCAAAAAACTCATTTAGGGCTTTCCCTACTTCCTCAGACTCCACACACAAGTTCCCTATGCGATCCCTGATCAGCCCTATTCTTTCTTTGACCATTCTCTTATTCCTCACAAAAGTGTAAAATGCCTTTGTGTTCTCCCTAATCCGTTCTGCCAAGCCTTTCTCGTGCCCCCTCCTGGCTCTCGTCAGACCATTTTTGAACTCTTTCCTCACCTGCCTGTAATCCTCTAGAGCTGAGTTTGACCCTCGCTTCCTCCACCTTATGTAAGCTACCTTTTTCCTTTTGACGAGAAGCTCCACCGCTCTCGTCATCCAAGGTTCCTTTATCTTACCACTTCTTGCCCGTCTCAGAGGGACATATTTATTCAACACTCGCAACAACTGTTCCTTAAGCAGTCTCCACATGTCTATAGTGCCTTTATCATGGAACAATTGCTCCCAGTCCATGCTTCCTAATTCATGTCTAATCGCATCATTGTTTCCTCTTCCCCAGTTAAATATCCTCCCATTTTGCCTAATCCTCTCCTTCTCCATAGCTATGTAGAATGTTAGGCAGTTGTGGTCACTATCACCAAAATGCTCTCCCACCACAAGATCTGATATCTGCCCCGGCTCGTTTCCGAGCACCAAGTCTAGAATGGCCTCTCCCCTCGTCGGCCTGTCAACGTAATGAGTTAGGAAACCCTCTTGAACACACCTTACAAAAACAGCTCCATTCAAATCTTCTGCTCGAAGGAGGTTCCAGTCAATTTTGGGAAAGTTAAAGTCACCCATTACAACAACCCTACTACGTCCACACTTTTCCAAAATCTGCCGACCTATGCTTTCTTCCATCTCCCTGCTGCTATTGGGGGGCCTGTAGTAAACTCCTAATGAGGTGACTGTTCCCTTGCTGTTCCTAATTTCCACCCATACTGACTCGGTCGGCAGATCATCCTCGACAATGGAAGCTTCTGTAGCTGTGATACCCTCTCTGATTAGTCGTGCTACACCTCCTCCTTTTTTTCCCCCCTCCCTATTCTTTTTAAATGCTGTAAACCCTGGAACATCCAGCAACCATTCCTGCCCCTGAGAAACCCATGTCTCTGTTATGGCCACAACATCATAGCACCAGGTACTGATCCATGCTCTAAGTTCATCACTTTTATTCCTGATACTCCTTGCGTTAAAGCAAACACACTTTAACTGATCCCTTGGTTCCTTCCCAGGAAAATCCTTCCCACCAGCTGGTCTACCTCTTGCTATTGCCTCATCTGCATCAACTCTCACCTCCGATATACAGCTCAGGTTCCCACCCCCCTGCCGTACCAGTTTAAACCCTCTCGAACTACTCGAGCAAACCTTCCACCCAGGACATTGGTCCCCTTCCAGTTCAGATGCAACCCGTCCTTCTTGTACAGGTCCCTCCTTCCACAGAGGGCATCCCAATTATCTACATATCTGAAGCCCTCCCTCCTACACCAGCTGCGCAGCCACATGTTAAGCTGCGCCTGCTCCCTGTTCCTCGCCTCGCTATCTCGTGGCACCTGGTAGTA
>NC_057710.1:36264518-36284329 GCF_004010195.1 Chiloscyllium plagiosum
TTCCCGCCTTCCTATTCTTTTTAAATGCTCTAAACCCTGGAACATCCAGCAACCATTCCTGCCCCTGAGAAACCCATGTCTCTGTTACGGCCACAACATCATAGCACCAGGTACTGATCCACACTCTAAGTTTATCAAGTGTAGAAAAGAAAAATATTGCAGACCAACAGGGTTAAATTCTCCAGGTTTATTATCTTTGAGTTGTAATTTGAAATAATTTTGGTGGGTTTCAACTTAATTCCCAATGGTCAAGGAAGAGGCAGAGTACATATTTCTAATAATTGACCTGAAATTAGCAGGCAGGTATTATGACACAGGGTAAACCTTCCAGCTTAATTTAAGCCAGCAACACAGAACAGATTTATCTCGCACAGTGATCTGTGAAAATCCGAGAGGCCAAGAACTATTTAAAGTAAAAATTACCAACTTTATTTCTTAAGGCATAATGGAGAATAATTACCTTACAACTATTTACAACTCCTACCTCTAACCTACCTTTCATATTCCCCTGCCACAATACTAGTCTGATAAAATCCCCCAATTAAGATTTACCAAAAAATCAAATCTTCAAAACCAGCCAGATGTCGAATCTTCTCTTTAGATCTTTCTCTGTCTTCATTTCTACTTCTTAGGAATTTCTGTTCCACACATTACTGATTGATAAAGATACCTTTAAGAGAGCTATTCTTCTGGGCAGTTTGCAGATGCTGGTGGCATGGCTGTTCTCCTCCCAACTGTTCAATTTTCCCCGGCCTTACACTCCCAAGGTGTCGGATTGCGTCATTGGCTTTTAAGATTGTCAATATACTAAATTCTAAATTGATTGGCGTTTGGTATTTTTTGCGGTATGATTTAAACTGGTTGGCCTAATTCGAAATTGTTTTGTCATCTCCAGGCAACCAGCTAATTGAGTTGTTCGACCAAATGTTACCTTATATCTTGTTCAGAACACTCTTCAGGTAGTTCTGCTTGCTTTTAGCTCTCTTAATAGTACAGAACACTCATATCTTCTTAACATAGGCCTCAGGATACCTACTATGAGAGATAGACATGAGCCTTGCCAGTAGAGTAGGTTTTATTCTGGGTTTGGGATTCAGCCATTGGGGTACAAAGAAGGGAATTAATTTGTTTCAGAGACAGGAAATTATCAATGTGCTCTCTGCTTCTCCTAATGTGCAGTATATAATACTTTCTGAGTAAGACTTCTTGCTCGATATCCCTTATACAGTTGGCAGGGCAAAGAAAGATTGAACGCTTGAAAAAGTGGTCAAGGTTTAAAAACTGAAATGAAATTAGGAAAATACTTGAACAATTTAACATGTCATCTAGAATCAAAAAGACATGAAAATAGAAAGAGGGTGATTAATACTTCAGGTGAAAACCATGATCAGAAGTCTAGAACATCTTTCCTTCTTTTCTTTTACAGATACAAATTAACTTGTGGGTTTTTGTAATTTAAGAAGAAAGCCCTGCGGTATTGTTCATGCTATTTTTTTCCCCTGTGCTAAACAGTGCAAGTTCCAGGACCAGCAGAAAATTTTAAAGTGGTTGCCACTTCACCAACCTCCATTCTGGCCTCCTGGGATCCTCCTGCTTATGCAAACAATCCAATCCAAGGCTACAGGCTGTTTTGGACAGAGGTCACTGGCAAAAAAGAACAGGTGAGTTTGCACAACTGCAGAATCTATGCTTTATTCTTATTGAGTTTAGATTTATATACTTATCTCATCCTCCAGGAACATTGACTGTCATTTTCAGTTTTATACAGAGAGCTGGTTCCATTAACTGAAGTTGAACTGGGAGTATTCATGCTGCCACTCATTTCATCCAGAATTGCCAGCCTAAACTGCTTGGATGTATTGTAATGATAGAGGCATCGTACCAAACCTTTGTCTTGCTGCCAATGCAAGTGCAAGAACTTATATTCAACTATACTTATGAAGGAGTTATTTAAATCATTTAGTGAAGTTACGTATCAAGGGTTATTTTATGGCCGTGTAAAGAAATGATTTTCAAGTTTAGGCATTCAATATAAAAGTCCAACTCTCAGGAATTAGATGAACAGTTGTGCTGTCAAACACCTTTTATGCCAACAATTCCTATGATCTGCCTAGGTGAGTTTGCCAGTTAGTACCGGTCATTTTCCTTCTTTAACTAGCGTCACTGATGTACCTGTCACAAAAGACACCAGTCAAGTACTGTTAAGCCATAGAGTCCCTATAGCGTGGAAGCAGGCTATTTGTCCCAATGAGCCAACACACACCCTCCAAAGGGCATCCTTCCCAGACCCACCACCCCATCCTATTCCATAACCTTGCATTTCCCATGGTTAATCCACCTAGCCTGCACATCCCTGGACACTATGGGCAACTTAATTTGGAGGGTAGTGGCAAAGGCATATCCTGCAAGGCTCAGGATCCAAGGATCAGCCTCTGAAAAGTAGTGGAGGAAACAAATAGGATGAACAAAGGTAAAGAGAGTGGGAAGTCCCCTTACCCTGTTGACCTACACAGAATCCGGAAGAATATCTGTTCTTGCTGATAATCGGCAAGAACTGATTTACCAACATCTTCATACTCTACCCAAAATCTGACTTCATTTGTAACATTTCCAGCTAATTCAACCTCCACCCCTTATCACCCCATCGCCCCGCAACACTTTACTCTATCCCTGTCTCCTGAACTCATACTCCAGCTTTAAATTATAAATTGGATCATGCTGACACAATTGAACCCAATTTTCATCTTGAAAACATGGCCACAATGTAGGGTCACAGACTAAGGCTGATCCTTGACTACCTCCAACCCATCTGACTCAATACCATCTGATCCCAATACCATCTAAACCCTGACTACTCCCTGGCCTGACTCTGAGCCCCCAACTAGCCCCAATCTGCCAACCCGATCTGACCCTGGCCCACTCACTACACTATTTTGACCCCCACACTTTTCTGATCACCGGAACGAAACGCCAACACTCTGACCAGCTCCTCAAACCAAACTGATGAGTTCCCAACCCATTAACCCACCTCATTAATCTACAACCTCCAAACCCCTGCCACTCTACCCACTCTAACCAATTCACCCTCTTGCCACGTCACTCACTTATTATTTCACCCATGGTCTAACCTACACACCACACTGACCTTACCCACCTGACTCATTCACTTGCCCATTAACTAAAATTCATGGTACTAGCTGCAGTACGGAATTCCTTCTCTTCTCTACACAATATTACAGTACTGTGTTGGCATAGAAACAGAAATTGGAGAAATGCAGCTGGTCTGACAGCATCTGTGGAGAGAGAAACAGAGTTAACATTTTGAGACTGATATGACTGTTCTTCAGAACTCTGAACTTCTAATAAAGAGTTAGATCAGACTTGAAACATTAACTTTTGTCGGAGAAATTTGCCCAGTAGGTTCGAGATGACAAAACACAGCTCGAAGTGAAATTGACAAACCGTTATTGCAAGCGATATCACTGGAGGAGAAAACAGACTCACTGACACACAACTGACAGTCTGCACAGAGAATTTGATTTCTCCTCCCAGAGCTGAGGATGAGACCAGTTTTATAGTAATGCTACACAATGACACTGATTAAGAAATGGGAAAATACAATGTTTCTGAAAATGGAGTAATTTAGTTGCAAGGGTGCTAATTGGAAAACAGTTTATCGGATGAATGTCCTGTTCCTTTACACAATGCAACATCGTGACAGTATCATGGTTCCATTCATCTTCACAGGTAGATGTTAAAGTCTTTTCTGGAGTGGTGAGGTACTTCATTGTCCTGTGGTGTCTGTCTGTCTGTCCTACTCTTTGTGTGGCTTTGCTGCTGCTGGGTTGTGAAACTGCCCTGAGGGCTTTGAGCCTCTGTCATGTCCATGGGAGCTTGAAAGCGTATTCCATTGTCTACGTATCGTCTGACCCAGCTCGTGAGCTGCTCGGGAATTCTGGGTGTCCTGGTACAATTTGGCCAATTTGCTTTTGTGGACCATTCGTGTGTTAGCATATCTTTTCCCACAACTTTCTTCACACCTGCTGAGTTTCTCCAGCCTTGATTTCAGATTTCCAGAATCTGCAGTATTTTCTCTTGACTTGAGTGGTGTCATGGAGCTCTTCGATGCTCTTGGCATTTCTGGATGAGCTAGAACATGGAAATCTCAGTACGAAATACAGAACAACATTGTGGTATGGAATTATTCCAGGAGAGTTGCAATCTGATGATAATCACTGCTCCATGAAAGATCTGGACCAGTGTGCTTACTCTTTAAAGTAGCAAAAGTAGTAAAGTGTTTAGAAGTTCAAAATATATCACAACCTTGGATCAACAACCAAACGTCATGCATTGTTAAAAAATGAAAAGAATTGAGGATGCCTGAAATCAGAAACAAAATCAGAAATTGCTGAGAAAATTCAACAGGTCTGGCAGCATCCATGGAGAGAAATCAGTGTTAATGTTTTCAGGTCCAGTGATCCTTCTTCAGAACTGATGGTAGCTATGGAACACATTTTTTTAAGCAGAAGATAGGGTGGGGAGAGGTGAAGAGTGTTTATTACATTTAAGAGCAGATATCAAAGTTTCCCCAATGTTTTGTAGGACAGATGCACAACCTTCTTCCTTGGCAGTTACCCTTGGCTCTGAGGGATTGGCTGAATTGTCCAATCCTGGAGAGCAGACTCTGATCCAAGATCATATATAAAACGGTTTAGATAATGACGAGAGTTAGCTATTGATTGTGGCGGTCATAACTGATACCCACTTCTCCACCTCCATAATAAATGCTTGGAGAAATATTTGGCCATTATACTGTTCTGTTGTTTGTAACTTCATGAATGGGTAAGTGTAACAAAATTATCCAGATGATAATGCTCACTACAATGAGACACGCTTACTCCAATCACAGCAGCAGCTGGGAGAACAATATGTAGCCTTGATGCTCCTGGTACGATCATACATGTTTCTTCTCCATCTTGTTTCATTAAAATCAGCTGCAGATTTTAACAAAACATCAAATACAGCTGGAGAAAATTATCAATCATTTTAGCAAGTCATTGAGCATCCAGAGGGCTTAAGTCCCTTTTTATTACAAAAGGAACATTTCTCCATATAAATACAATAATCTACAGTTGGCATTCCACATCATGCTTGCAGTCTTGTTGCCAGAGGAAGGTATATGGACAATAGAGATTCCACTGCTCATGAATTAAGACTTAGGTGCAATTTAAGACCCAGTGTAATAAATTTCATAATCCAGGCAAAATATTAATAGGAACCTCCAGATAATAATAAACAAATTCAGAGATGTTACTGGCATATTAATTACCAGTTAGACATTGTAAACAGACAATGCAAAGATTGAATGTAAGTCTGGGTTACTGAAGTCCATTAACATAATGATTTTTATTATAAAGAAATCTGGGCAACTATATGTGCAGATATTTATTTTTCACAGCAGTTGAGAAACACAGTGCATGGTCATTTAAATTTTCTTCATACAAAATCTGCTTTTTTTTTCTAAATTGTCTCTGCTTCTCTTTTAACTCTCATTAAGGTCAATGTACTCATCACAGATCTTTCTGAAGTGAGAGGATTGTTGCTGTTTAGAAAAATGTGACGTGATCTCATAGAACCATTCAAAATTCTTCAGGGGCTTGACAGGTTAGATATCAAGATGTTGGCTGCTTTGGCTATTGAGAATCTAGAACACTGTCTCAGGATAAGGTGCCAATCATTAGGGACTGAGATGAGGAGAAATGCCTTCATTTGAACATGTTACACTCTCACAATTATACTGACAGTGATATTGAAAAGGAACTCTATTTCTGGGACAAAATAAAGAATTTGCTTTGAATGGAGTTGCAAGGTAAAATGAGCTCCCTTCTTGTATTTCAATAAAACAGCTTAAGGCTGGAAGTCAGTCTGCTTGTATGAACAGGAAATTAAAATGCAAACAATATTTTGGGACACTTCATTGAAAAGGCATTAAAATGTGTACAGTCTTTCCTGTTGATTTAATTACTGCCATTGTCCAGAAGATGCAGCAGTTAGTTTACAATAGGATTGCAGACTTCTTGGCTATGGGAATGTATGCCACAGAATGTGTGTGAGATGTTGTTCAACTTGAAAGGGTACAGAAAAGACTTACATGGATGTTGCTGGGGTTGGAGGATTTGTACTATAGTGAGGCTGAGTAGGCTGGGGCTATTTTCCTTGGAGCGAAATGATGAGGAGCATGGATAGGGTGATTAGCCACAGTCTTTTTCCCAGGGTAAGGGAGTTCAGAACTGGAGGGCACAGGTTTAGAGGAGAAAGCTATAAAAGGGACGCAGGAGGGATCTTTTTTCAATGCAGAGGGTGGTGGGTGTGTTGAATGAGCTGGCAGAGGAAGTGGTGGAGCCTGGTACAATAACAAATTTTAAAAGCCGTCTGGATGGGCACACAAATAGGAAGGGTTTAGAGGGATATGGAGCAAGTGCTGGCAAATGGGACTAGATTAATTTAGGATATCTGCTCAGCATGGATAATTTGGACCAAAGAGTGTATTTCTGTGTTGTACAGCTCTATGACTCTGACTCTAAGACAACCCATTCTATCACAAGGTATTGCAAATGGGTGAAACCAAAACCTTATTTGTGTTCATCCTTAAGTATCCAGTGACCATTTGTAGAGACAATAGAAAAGCAGATACCATGGTCATCTTTCAGATTCAAATTGTGATAGAAATGTTTGTTACCTTCTGACAAAACTGGGGACCACACAAGTGCCAAGCAATGACCATCTCCAACAAGATATAATCTGACCACAGTGCCCTGATATTGAATGGCGTTGCCTTCACTATCAACATTTATGGGTTAGTATGAACCAGAAACTGGACTGGACTAGTCATATAAAAACCATGGCTACAAGAGCAAGCAAGGAATTGTATGGTGAATATGGTGAATAACTCTCCAATAGCCTGTCCACCGTTTACCGGCATAAATCAGGGTGTGATGAAATACTCCCCACTTGCCTGGATGGCTGTAATTCCAGGATAACTCAAGAAGCTGGTTACAATCCAAGACGGTGCAGCCTGCTTGATCATCACGCAACCACCACTTTCATCATTCACTCTCTTTACCATCAATGCACAATGGCAACAAAGTATAATATTGACAAGGTGTTCTAAATTAATTCACCAGGTCACCTTCAATAGACCCTACCAAAGCCAGTACCTTGTACCACATCTAAGAACAAGGTCCAACAGTTGCATGCAAACTGCAATACTTGCAAGTTTCCTACAAACCACTGTCTCCCCCGCTGTTATCAGACTTTTGAATGGATCTGTCATATATTAAACTTGATCTTTCTCTGCACATTCCCTGTAGCTGTAACACCATATTCTGCATTCTATTCTATTACACTGTTCTTGAGAGTCACAGCTCTCAAAGGGTTAAAACACATGCTTCTCTGATTAGCTGACAGTTGTAAAGGAGAAAACTATCCGACCTCTTTCCCCTGTCCAGAACAAGGGATTGTGAACCTTTGGGATTCGACACTCTGGATATTTATGGATGCTCCATCGCTGAATATATTTAATGTCAGCAGATATTTTTTTGATTCTAAAGAAATCAAGGGATGTTGGGAAAAGGCAGAAAGTGGAACAGGCAGTCAAGGTCAACCATGATCATACAGCATAGTGAAGCCATCTTGACAAGCCAAATGGTGTAATCCTGCCGTTGTTTTTTTTTTGTGTTCCTGTCGTGGATTATGCTAGATGCTGTTCCGCTTCCAAGTAATACAGTAAAGAATTTTTAAATTCCATTCCCTAATCCTCTAGCAGCAAGGCTGTAAGCAAGACACCAAGTTAAATCAATGCTACATTTGTAGTGTAAATTCTCTCTTTCACACAGACGTACGCAGAATGTAGAACAGAATACCAAGTCAGTTAGATCACATTAGGTGTTTGTTTCATGAGAGATGCCTCCTGGCTTAGTTTTTCCACATATATTAGCATAAGCTTCTGGTTTTTTTCTATCCTCCAACTGCCTAGCTTCCCATTGAATATGCCATTCAACTCAATCACTCGTTGTGGTAGTGAGTTCCACATTATAACCACTGTCTGACGTATCCACTACATTTTGGATCAGTGGTGCTGGAAGAGCACAGCAATTCAGGCAGCATCCGACGAGCACGTCGGATGCTGCCTGAATTGCTGTGCTCTTCCAGCACCACTGATCCAGAATCTGGTTTCCAGCATCTGCAGTCATTGTTTTTACCTCGTATCCACTAAATTCCCTATTGGATTTATTATCATAGCCTGAGAGTGTGAAAGAGATAGAATCAATCAAGGCATTCAAAAGGGAATTAAATAGTTACTTGGAAAGGATGAAAGTGCAGGAGAGTAGCACTGAGTAGGCTGTTCATTTGGAGAACCAGTGTAGACACCATGGGCTGAATGGCCTCCTTCTGTGCTGTAACCATGCTGTGATTCTTTGAATCATGACTGCTTTATATTTGTGTTATGAAATAAAATAATTAATTTTCTAATTTTGTGGTCACTTCATTTTGGGAGGGGGTTGGAGAAATGTATGGATTTAAAATGTTTGCAGTGTGAAGCAGCATTTCATACCAGTGGAAAGCAATAAGGGATAGAAATAAATCAATTCCATTCAAATATAGGAGAGTCCACAGCTGCTTTTTCATGCTACCAAGAGATCAGTTCCCTCCTGCTGCTGATAAGGTGGGGGAAGGCCAATCACATTCTTCATGGACAATTCAAGATAAAAGAAACAGAAGACAGGCTCCCATTGCTTGTGATGTGTACTGGTGCTTATTGATCATAAGCATGGTGACTGATTGATGAAAACTCAATGGCTGTGTTACCTTCTCAGTGCTATAGGGGCATGTGCAGGATTACTAGAATGGCAACTCTGAAGTAAGAGATTTCCAGACATTAAGATAATATTGATTTTTCTCTTTGCTCTTGTCACCTTTGCTGCTATGCTGCACCCATCTTCACCTTTGTCTCCCAATAAACTAAAGTAAGTGCACTTAGTAAACACAGGCTGAGAATAATCATTGATCAGCACTTGCTTTCAAAAAAGGATGCCATTAAGAAAGTTTACTTGTATAACCATATGCCACTGGAATTTTGAACCTCTCACTTGGATGACAAATGTGTTATCCAAGTAGTTGTTGTTTTCTTTTTGTTTTTTTTTTTTGTTTTTTTTTTTAATTTAACCCCCACACTACCACCTAAGTGCGGTAGTGCTTATTTTATCCCCAGAACCCATGGTACACTCCTTTTTTTTTTTTCTCCACACTCCCCTTTTTTCTTTTTAACCCCCACACTACCACCTAAGTGCGGTAGTGCTTATTTTGTTTTCTTTTTGTTCACAGGGTGTAGGTATCACTGATTGGCTCAGTCTCTATTGTCCATTCCTAAGTACCACTTGAACTAACTAGCTTGCAGGGCTATTTCAGAGGCAGTTAAGAGTCAACACATTGGTGTGGGTCACGAGTTACATTTGGGCCAGATGAGGTTAAAGCAATGGATTACCAGATGAGGTTTCTGGTCATAATTCAGCTAGTTTTTAATTCAAATTTCATTACCTGCCATGATGGGATTTGATCCCACATCCCCAGAATATTAGCAGGTTTGTGGATTACTAGTCTTATGACAATACCACTATGCCATCACCTGTCCATTTCATAACATGCTGTGCTGTTGCACCCTGTTTCAGAGCGTTGATGTGGATACTATCACTTACAAACTGGAAGGACTGAAGAAGTTCACCAAATACAGCTTGCGAGTTTTGGCTTTCAACAGACATGGAGCAGGCGTCTCGACCCAGGATGCGCTGGTCACGACACTGTCTGATGGTAAGTACAATAAATGATTAATTAGGTTCTGGGCTATTTTATTAAGGAACAATTTCTGCTTCATTTATCTACTTCCTGATTTTCTTCACCTTTTACTCTTTTTAGTAATGGTGATGTGTGCTGAACTGTGAATCACAACTTTCACTTTGGTACTGAATTTAAGGATGGGCTTCACAAAGCATGCTCACTATTGAAGTCCCAACAGTTATAATCTCTTCACTCACATACCAAGCAAATATTCAATCAGCAATCCAACTGAGACCAATGAACAGGAGGCTCAAACAAATTAATTAAATGCTTCCTTTCTCACCCCTTCATCAAAATTTATTCTGCGAGGATATACCAGATCATCTTAAATTGTGATTAAGTAAAGCACAGTTGTTTTTCAGCCTGTTCAAAAAAATTAATGTCATTATTTATGTTTCAGAGAAAAATATGAAATAAAATGAATGTTGAAAATGTGGAATAAACACATGCTATAGGCCGAGTGCTGGAAAATGGGACGAGTGTAGATGTTGTGTATTTTAGGTGGCACAGACTCAATGGAGCAAAGGATCTCTTCTGTACTGTGTGATTCTGTTGCTGGACAAACATCTGTTAACACTCGTTAAAGGAGTTTGAGTCGCAGTGTTCATTGGAACAGTGTATGGCCAGAATAGAGCAATGTCTTTTAAAAGACTAGTGGAGACCACAACAAGACATCACATTAATGGAAGAAGATATCGGTGAACGAGTAGACATTTGACTTTACTGTCTGGGGTTGGGATCGAACAAAGTCAATTGATTGTTTTTATGGAACCTGCTCTGTAACAACAAATAGATTAAAAATAAGGTGGGTTCTAAAAATGATGGGAGGTCTACATTCCGGGCTACCATCCAATGTGTGCAGACAAAAATCCAGCCTTGAGATCAATTTAGTCCCTTTCACTCTATCTACTTAGAGACTCAGATAGAAGGTTTGTTGGGAACGAACAACCTGTTGCCTCCAGGTGCCAGGGTCTGTGATGCCTCAGATCGTATCTTTGGGGTCCTGGAGGGAGAGGGTGACCAGCCCTCCATGTAGGTGGACATAGGTAGAAAGAGGGATAGGGATGTAAGGCAGGATTTCAGGGAACTAGGGTGGAAGCTGAGAGCTAGAACAAACAGAGTTATTATTTCTGGTTTGTAACCTGTGCCATATGATAGCAAGGCAAGGAATAGGGAGAGATATGAGCTGAACACGTGGCTGCAAAGATGGTGCAGGAGGGAGGGTTTCAGGTTCTTGGATAATTGGGGCTCATTCTGGGGAAGGTGGGACTTGTACAAACAGGATGGCCATCACTTGAACCAGAGGGGTACTAATATCCTGGATGTGAAATTTGCTGGTGCTATTCGGGTGGGTTTAAACTAGCTCAGCACGGTGATGGGAACTTGAGGTGTAGTTGCAGTGCACAGGAGAATGAGAGTAGGGAGGACAGGGACAGGATTTCAGAGTCACAGGAATGTGCTAGCAGACAGTGAAGTGGTTTGAAGTGTGTCTACTTCAACACCAGAAGTATCTGAAATAATGTAGGTGAGCTTGCAGCATGGATAAGTAGCTGGGACTTTGATGTTGTGGCCATTTTAGAGACATGGATAGACAATAGACAATAGATAATAGGTGCAGGAGTAGGCCATTCAGCCCTTCAAGCCTGCACCGCCATTCAATATGATCATGGCTGATCATTCCTAATCAGTATCCTCTTCCTGCCTTATCTCCATAACCCTTGATTCCACTATCTTTGAGAGCTCTATCCAACTCTTTCTTAAATGAATCCAGAGACTGGGCCTCCACTGCCCTCTGGGGCAGAGCATTCCACACAGCCACCACTCTCTGGGTGAAGAAGTTTCTCCTCATCTCTGTCCTAAATAGAGCAGGGTCAGGAATGGATGTTGCAGGTTCCAGGGTTTAGAGCTTTCATTAAGAACAGACAAGGTGGTAAAAGAGTCAAGGATAGTATAATGGTGGCTGAAAGGACTTTTGACAAGGACTCGTCTACTGAGGTAGTGAGCTGAGGTTAGAAACAGGAGAGGAGAAGTTACACTGCTGGAAGTTTTTTATAGGCTTCCACAGAGCTCCAGGGAGTGGAGCAGAGGATTGGCAAAATGATTCTGGGTAGGAGTGAAAGGAACAGGGTGGTCATTGAGGGATTTTAACTTCCCCAATATTGACTGGAAATGCTATAACTCTAGTACATCAGATGGATCAATTTTTGTCCAATGTGTACAGGAGGGTTTCCTGACACAGTATGTCAAAGGGCCGACAAGAGGGGGGGCCACACTGGATCTGGTGCTTGATAATTGAACCAGGCCAGGTATTTAATTTAGTTGTAGGTGAGCACTTTGGAGAGAGTGACCATAATTCAGGTTACGTTTAGTTAACAATAGAAAGGGATAGGTACATGTCACAGGACAAGAGTTATTGATGGAGCAAGGGCAATTATAATGTGATTAGGCAAGAATTAGGATGGATAGAATTGGGGTAGCAAAATACAGGGGATGGGGACAATTGAAATCTGGTGCTGGCTTAAGGAACAGATATTGTGTGTCCTTGATAGGTATGTCCCTGTCAGGTAGAGAGGAGGTGATAAGGTACGGGTACCATGGTTTTCTACAGAAATTGTATCTCTTATTAAGCGGAAGAAGGAGGCTTATGTGACGATGAAACGAGATGGTTCAGATGAGGCGATAGAGAGTTACAGATTAGCTCGGAAGAATTTAAAAAGAGAGTTAAGAAGAGCAAAGAGAGGACACGAGCAGTCTTTAACAAATAGAATAAAGGAGAACCCTAAAGCTTTTCTATAGGTATGTGAGGAATAAAAGGATGATTAGGGTAAGAATAGGGCCAGTCAAAGACCGAAGTGGGAAGTTGTGTGTGGACCCTGTAGAGATAGGACAAGTGCTAAACAAATATTTCTCATTGGTTTTCTCTCGGGGATAGGATAATATTGTAGAGCAAAAGAATGAGATATGAGATATTAGACGAGAAAGGATCGAGGTTTGTAAGGAAGAGCTGTTATCAATTCTAGAAGGCGTGAAAGTAGAAAAGTCCCCTGGGCCGGATGGGATTTATCAGTGGATTCTCTGGAAAGCTAGGGAGGAGATGGCGGAGCCTTTGGCTTTGATCTTTGAGTCATCATTGTGTACAGGTTTAGTACCTGAGGACTGGAGGATTGCAAATGTTGTGCCCTTGTTCAAGAAGGGCAGTAGAGATGACCAGGTAATTGTAAACCAGAAAGCCTTACGTCTGTTGTAGGAAAAGTTTTGGAAAGGATTATAAGAGATAGGACTTATAATCATCTAGCAAGCAACAATTTGATTTCAGATACTCAACATAGTTTAGTCAAGGGCAGGTCATTTCTCACAAACCTCATTGAGTTTTTTGAGAAGGTGACCAAGCATGTAGATGAGGGTAGGGCAGTTGACGCGGTGTACATGGACTTCAGTAAAGCCTTTGATAAGGTTCCACATGGTAGGCTGTTGAAGAAAATGCAGAGGCATGGGATTGAGGGTGATTTAGCAATTTGGATTAGAAACTGGCTTTCTGAAAAACGGCAGCAAGTGGTGGTTGATGGAAAATATTCAGCCTGGAGTCCGGTTTCTAGTGATGTGCCACAAGGATCTATTTTGGGACCACTGCTGTTTGTCATTTTTATAAATGACTGAGACGCAGGCATAGGTGGATGGTTTTGTAAGTTTGCAGATTACACTAAAGTTGGTGGAGTAGTGGACAGTGTGGAAGAGTGTTGCAGGGGGACGGATAAAGTGCAGAATTGGGCTGAGAGGTGGCAAATGGAGTTCAATGCAGCTGAATGTGAGGTGATTCACTTTGGGAAGAATAACAGGAAGGCAGAATACTGAGTCAGTGGAAAGATTCTTGGTAGTGTGGATGTGCAGAGGGATCTTGGAGTCTGTGTAAGTCCTGAAATTTGCCACCCAGGTTGATAGTGCTGTTCAGAAGGCATATGGTGTGTTAGGTCTCATTGGTCGAGGGATTGAGTTCTGCAACTGTAATGTCATGCTGCAACTGTACAAAACGCTAGTGCGGCCACACTTGGCATATTGTGTACAGTTCTGGTCACCCACTAGAGGAAGGATGTGGAAGCATTTGAAAAGGTGCAGAGGAGATTTACCAGGATGTTGCCTGGTCTGGAGGGAGAGTCTAATGAGGAAAGGCTGAGAGACTTGAGTCTGTTCTCATTGGAACGAAGAAGGGTAAGAGGGGATTTAATAGAGACATACAAGATGATCAGAGGATTAGATAGAGTAGACAGTGAAAGTCTTTTTCCTAGGATGATGACGTCAACTTGTATAAGGGGGCATAACTACAAATTGAGGTTGATAGATTTAAGACAGATGTCAGATGCAGGTTCTTTATTCAGAGAATGATAAGAGCGTTGAATGCTCTGCCTGCCAATGTAGTTAACTAAGCTACATTAGGGAGATTTAAACAATCCTTGGATAAGCACATGGATGATGATAGGATAGTATAGGTGGATGAGTTCACAGGTCGGTGCAACATTGAGGGCTGAAGGGCATGTTCTGCACTGAATTGTTCTATGTTCTATGATCCTAGGAAGCCTTGCAAGTGAAGGTCAGCTGCTCTTTGGGATTGTTAATCATGGAGAAGGTTGTGTGTGAAACGTTTGTAAAAACCTTGGAATTGTCCTACTTGTCAAGATTTGTCAAAAAGGTTTCCAGAAGCATCACTGTGTTTTTTCAAATATGTAAGGGAGACTGCTCTTCTCATAGACTGTAACCTGCAGTATAGAACTTATAGAACGGTATTTTTCACTTGTGTATGGGAACTTGTAGATATTCGGTAAGTTGACGTCATAGCTAAAGGGCAAGGGTGATGGGTGGAAGTAGATACTAAATTTACTGTGGGGATAGGAAGGGCTTTGGGGAAATGGGTAGTTCACGGGTGAGAGTAGGTAGGGCATGGGGACTGAGGGAGAGAGGATAGTCACAAGGAATTAAGGGCTACGGGGAGAATGCGGGTAAGTGGAGTTGAAATGCCCATCAGCCATGATTGAATGGCAGAGTTGACTCAATGGGCCGAATGGCCTTACTTCCACTCCTATGTCTTATGGTCTTAGAGTATGAGCTGGGGCTGGATGAGAGTTTTGTATTTATCCTGTTTTGGAGAATAAAGTCCCCTCTTTGGACCTGGTCTGGGATCAGTGCACCCTGTAAGCTGCACAGCTGCTGTGAAATGCAGACACACTCTGTCATCTTCTCCATTGTTTCCATTTAAACAAACCACTCACAGAACTCAGAAGTCCACAAAGGAAGAAAAAACTGATGCAACATTGGCCTGGCACATCTTTGGTGAAGGTAGGAAATATTTTGGGAAAGGTAAGATATCCATTGGGATTTTGTGAGAAGCATGTTTGTGCATAATAAGTGCATGAACTCATTGAAACTGCCAAAACTATCAAGGAGCTGTCCAAACAAATTTTTGGAATTAAGACACAAGTGCCAAGTATGTGAGTGTGCCTGGTTATGTAGAATCATTATTGGATTTGTCCAGCATGAATGATTTCCCAAACTCCAACGAGTTCCTCGATCAAGTGATGGATAACTTCAGTTAGTTATTGAATAAAAATGTTTGTTCACATCAAGGAATAAGCACTTAAGTAAAATGTTTGTCTTAATAAAGGATTAATTGAAGGATTATTTTTGTTGTCAATGAGTGCACTTTCTCAAAATGCAATATAAGAGACATTATCAGCCTGTATTCCTGATGAAGGGCTTTTACCTGAAACATTGGATTTTCCTGCTCCTCGGATGCTGCCTGAACTGCTATGCTTTTCCAGCATCACTCTACTCCAGAATCTGGTTTCCAGCACCTGCAGTCATTGTTTTTACCTCCTGAGGTTTGTCCATGGTAGTCAGGTGAGTTGGCATGGAAGAAGGTACTATGAAGGGTGATGGGTAATGCGTTTGTTTTGGCATAAGAGAGGGGTCAAAGGCTAATGTGTATGAGGTGGCATTGAAGCTAAAAAGATCCACAGGGATGATTGAAAGCATTGGGATAAGGGGCTGGGGGATTTTCAGGATGACAACGTGTAACTAGTGAAGTGCCTCATGGATTAATGCTGGGACCACAGTTAATTATAACATTTCTTAATGAGTTGCATAAAGGGAGTGAATTTGTCAAGTTTGTAGATGATACAAATTGGCAAATTGGGACCCAGGTTCGATTCCAACCTTGGGCGACTGTCTGTATGGAATTTGCATATTCTCCCCTTGTCTGCGTGGGTTTCCTCCGAGTGCTCCGGTTTCCTCCCACAGTCAAAGATGTGCAGGTCAGGTGAATTGGCCAAGCTAAATTGCCCATAGTATTAGGTGCGTTAGTCAGTGGGAAATGAGTTTGGGTGGGTTACAGTTCGGAGGGTCGGTGTGAACTTGTTGGGCTGAAGGGCCTGTTTCCACTCTGTAGGGAATCTAATCTAATCTAAATGGAAGGCAAGTTGTGAGGATGACAGATGGGGCTGATTCTTTATTTTTGGCCAAGTACGAATTTCATGGGATTTTTTGGAGGGCTTTTTGCCATGACACCGAGCAGATTCTCTCTCTGTATCTTACCACACTCCCTGTGGCACCCCTCATCTCCAATTCCAGCCCCAGCTCACCATATGCTGTTCCCAGAACAACTCATCACTACCAGGATATCCTGGAATTAACTGACATGTCTTGTGCCTGCACCTTCTTTAAAGTCTGTCGCACACCCATACAGTAGGTCCAGCTAAGGAAGCAAAGCTTCAAAAAGGCAAGGCAAAAGTGAGGACTGCAGATGCTGGAGATCAGAGTCAAGATTAGTGGTGCTGGAAAAGCACAGCAGGTCAGGCAGCATCCGAGGAGCAGGAAAATCGACGTTTCGGGCAAAAGCCCTTTATCAGGCAAGGCAATCTAAGGCAGGGTTGCTGTGAGCATCAGGGAGAGTCAGTGAGTGAGTGCTTTGAGAATGAGCAAACAGACTGGAGATATAGCCTGGTCCAGTCGATGAGCTGGGTGCAATTCCCTGTGAGCACTCTTTCCTTGTATTAGTCAATGGTACAGCAAAAGTGGCTTAAAGTGGTTCAGAGATGTGTCATGAGGGTTCTTACAGACTGTCGCATATCAGCTGACAATGTCGGCAGATGTGGTGTTGGTGTGGCTGGTGTCTGTGCCCTGAGATGTTGATGCTCATTGTCCAATATGGAGGTTTTTCAGACCCAGCGGTGAATTGAGTTTGCCAGGTACCCGCTCTAATTTTCATGTCAATTTTCTTGATGTCTAATTTCTTTAGCACATTTGGCAAGATCGTAAGTTGACTAATAATGAAGTGAGTTGGGCTATTGACAGAGCATTTAAGAAACACTAATTCTCCTTGATTGTCAATTTGCCACCTTGCAAGAAACTCACCTTGCTATTTGTGAAAAGCATAAATGATGACAAGAGATGCTCCTGACATTGAGATATGTGTACTTTTTATCTGATTGTCATTTGTCAGTAACCATCCTTTGAATTGAAGGTAGTAAAGATATTTGCCTTGACCAGTTATGGCAAAACATCTTCAATGGTTCATATGGGGCAGTGAGATCTCTTCAAAGCTTTACTGTGATCCTATGGATTGAAGTATATCCTCCATTTTCACATTGTTTCACTATTATCATGCTGCTGATATTATCCATAGGAGTTGTCACATTTCTGTTTATTGCCTTCTGTACGAGCTCTACTATCTTGACCATCAGGCTAGACTTGAGCACAATTGGATCTCTACTGAGCAGATAATGAGTTGGTCTGACACTTGCATCTCATTTGAGATCTTGGTCATTGGGATGATATGGGAGACCTATAAAAACATACCTCAAATCTTCTAGGACCTTTTCAGCAGTCAATGACTTAGTGGTCAATGTACATATCTTCTGGCACATGTAGATTTACCAGTCACAGCTTTAGACTTCCTTCAATCAGTAGATTTTGCTCAACAATTTGTTTGGCATGGAATGTATCCAAGCAAAAGACAAAACCTTGTCAGTTCTCAAATAAATACTGTCTGGGTGATGATTGATAACTGTAGAGCTTCTGCACAGGTCAATAGATTTCTCGAGAATAAGTTTCACTTCACTCAAAAGAAATATGCTCGCAGTGGGATCCCTTATCATGAAGGCAATCTTATCTCTGATGTGATCATCCTTCAGTTGTCCAAACTCTCAAGATTTAGTTATATGTATCAGCACCATCACATACTGTTCAATAATCTCCCACTCTTCCTGAGTTCTGTTATTAAATTCATACATTATAAGATCATAAGACGTAGGAGCAGAAGTAGGCCATTCAGCCCACTGAATCTGCTCTGTCATTCAATGAGATCATGGCTGATCTGATAATCCTCACATCCAGTTTCCTGCCTTTTCCTTATAATCCTTACTCACTAGAAATCTGTCTATGAGATAAAAACAATGACTGCACATGCTGGAATCCAGATTCTGGATTAGTGGTACTGGAAGAGCACAGCAATTCAGGCAGCATCCAAGGACAGGCAAAATCTGGGGACAGGCAAAATCGACATTTCGGGCAAAAGCCCTTCATCAGGAATAAAGCTTAATACAACCTGGTGAAGGGCTTTTGCCCGAAACATCGATTTTGCCTGTCCTCGGATTTTGCCTGTCCTCTGATGCTGCCTGAATTGCTGTGCTCTTCCAGCACCACTAATCCAGAAATCTGTCTATCCCAGCCTTGAATAAACATAACCCAGCATCAACAGACCTCTATGGTAAAGAATTCTACAGATTGACTAACCCCTGAGAGAAGAAATTCCTTCTCTCCAAGTCTTTAATGTGCAATTCTTTATTCTGAGATTATACCCTCTTGTCCGAGATTCTCCCACAAGAGGCAACAACTTTTCTGCATCTACCTTGTCACATTCTCTAAGAATCTTGTATAGTTCAATAAGGCCACCTCTCATTCCTCTAAATTCCAATAAATACATGTCCAACCTTCTCAACTGCATCTCATAACATAATCCTTCCATGGTTCAAAGTCTTCAACATTTCTGTAGTCTGACTATACTGCTCCTCAGCAAACTTTAAGCTTCAATACAGCTTGTCGCACACTTTCTCCAGCATCAGAGTTGCCACTATTATTTACTCAGGTAAAAACAAGGTCTGCAGATGCTGGAAACCAGAGTCTAGATTAGAGTGGTGCTGGAAAAACACAGCAGGTCAGGCAGCATCCGAGGACGGAGTTATTTACTCAGTCTTTTTACTCAGTTCTGTCTTCCAATTCTGTCTTATATCTCCTTTTATTTGCAAAGCTGCTGTGAATGGAAAATTCATAGCCATTCTGACTTGCCCTGCATTTCAAACTTGTAGACTGCAGTTTTAGTTCTACCTTGCTGTGTGTTTTTTTTTTGAGTAGCTGACTCTGTTATAGCTTTGAACATTCACTCAATCTCAGCTTTATATTTCTGATTCCGTTTCAGATAATTTGTTTAATGACTGCCACAAACTGAAGTGAAAACACCTGCGTGTAAAAGCTGAGGTCATGTGACTATGGAAAGTCCGTCAATGCAGTGTGAACATATGCATTTCCCCAAATGATTGAGTTCACAAATTAGATAAATGTGATATACAACCAAACATGCAGTGTGTGCTCAATAACTTTATGGTATACATACCCTACACACCAAAAGTGCATCTATAATTCAAAATCAGAGATTCATTAAAACATAGAACATAGAACAATACAGCACAGAACAGGCCCTTCGGCCCACGATGTTGTGCCGAACATTTGTCCTAGCTTAAGCACCTATCCATGTACCTATCCAATTGCCGCTTAAAGGTCACCAATGATTCTGACTCTGCCACTCCCACAGGCAGCGCATTCCATGCCCCCACCACTCTCTGAGTAAAGAACCTACCCCTGACATCCCCCCT
>NC_057710.1:36285967-36357550 GCF_004010195.1 Chiloscyllium plagiosum
TTCCTCTCATTCGTAAATACTGAAGAAAAGTACTCATTCAAGACCTCTCCTATCTCTTCCATCTCAATACACAGTCTCCCACTACTGTCCTTGATCGGGCCTACCCTCGTTCTCGTCATTCTCTGGTTTCTCACATACGCATAAAATGCCTTGGGGTTATCCTTGATCCTATCCGCCAACGATTTTTCATGCCCTCTCTTAGCTCTCCTTATCCCTTTCTTCAGGTCCCTTCTGGCTATCCTGTATCCTTCCACTGCTCTGTCTGAATCCTGTTTCCTCAACCTTATGTAAGCCTCCTTCTTCCTCTTTACAAGACATTCAACTTCCCTCGTCAACCAAGGTTCCCTCACACGACCATTTCTTTCCTGCCTGATAGGTACATACATATCATGGCCACGTCGTATCTGCTCTTTGAAAAAGTTCCACATTTTCACCACATCCTTCCCTGACAGCCTATGCTCCCCACGTATGCTCCTCAAATCCTGCCTTACAGCATCGTAATTTCCCTTCCCCCAATTATAAAATCTACCTTGTTGTGCGCACCTATCTCTCTCCATAACCAAGGTGAAAGTCACAGAATTGTGGTCACCATCACCAAAATGTTCACCCACTAACAAGCTCATCACTTGTCCCGGTTCGTTACCAAGTACCAAATCCAATATGGCCTCCCCTTTGGTCAGACAATCTACATACTGAGTTAGAAAAGCTTCCTGGACACACTGCACAAACACCACCCCATCCAATCTACTTGATCTAAAGAGCTTCCAATCAATATTCGGGAAGTTGAAATCGACCATGACTACTATCCTGTGGCTTCTGCACCTTTCCAAAATCTGTTTCCCAATCTGTTTCTCCATATCTCTGCTGCTATTGGGGGGCCTATAGTAAACACCCAACAAGGTGACTGCTCCTTTCCTATTTCTGACTTCAGCCCATACTACCTCCAAAGGCAGATCCCTCTCGAACTGCCTTTCTGCAGCCGTTATACCATTTCTAATTAGCAACGCCACCCCCCCTCTTTTTTACCACCCTCCCTAATCTTACTGAAACATCTGTAACCAGGAACCTCCAACAACCATTCCTGTCCCTCTTCTATCCATGATGGCCACAACATCGTAGTCACAAATACCGATCCATGCCTTAAATTCACCAGGATATTGGTGCCCTTCTGGTTCAGGTGCAACCCGTCCTGCTTGTACAGGTCCCACATTCCCCAGAATGCAGTCTAATTGTCCAAATACCTGAAGCCCTCCCTCCTACACCATCCTTGCAGCCACGTGTTCAACTGCACTCTCTCCCTATTCCTTGCCTCACTGTCACGTGGCACCGGCAACAACCCAGAGATGACGACTCTGTCCGTCCTAGCTTTTAGCTTCCAGCCTAATTCCCTGAGCTCCTGAATGACCTCCCCACCCCTCTTCCTACCTATTACGTTGGTGCCAATGTGTACCACGACTTCTGGCTGCACACCCTCCCCCTTAAGGATTCTGAAGACACGGTCCGAGACGTCTCGGACCCTGGCACCCAGAAGGCAACAAACCATCCGACAGTCTCGCCCATGTCCACAGAACCGCCTGTCTGTCCCTCTAACTATAGAGTCTCCGATAACTAGCGCTGTCCTCCTCTCCCCCTTTCTCCTCAGAGCTGGACCTCGTGCCAGAGACCCGGTCACTGCAGCTTACCCCTGCTAGGCCATCCCCCCCCCCAACAGTATTCAAAGTGGTATACTTATTGTTGAGGGGAACGACCACAGGGGATCCCTGCAGTGCCTGCTTCCTCCCCTTCCCACCTCTAACTGTTACCCAGCTACCTCTGTTCTCTGGCGTAACTATGTCCCTGTAGCTTCTATCTATCACCCTCTCAGCTTCTCAAATAATCCTCAGTTCATCAAACTCCAGCTCCAGTTCCCTAACGCGGTCTGTGAGGAGCTTGAGCTGGCCGCTGTTCCTGCAGATGAAGTCAGCAGGAGCATCGGTGGTCACCCCTACCTCAAACATCCTGCAGGAGGAACATTCCACTGCCTGCACTGCCATAACTCTACACTTAGTCTCCAAAACAAGAACACTAAGTAGCTTACCTGTTCAGCTGACTAAATCCTTCTCCACTCAAATAACAATCACTTACCTTCCCAACCAGCTCTGTGCTCCGACTTCACTTCCGCCCAGCTCCCGCCACTCTCTGCTGCAAAAAGATTTAGATTTATAATGTAAAATACAGATTTTGTAAAAGTTATTAATAGTTGACATCTGGCACATTTTCACTAACATGAGGTAGGCAGTGATGTGAGCTCATGAATAGTTCATTTTGTAGTGGGGATTTTGCAAAGTCATTGAGCCGGAGAAAGTTTAAGTCTTAAGAAGCAATTTCTGGAGTTTTCAAAGCTTTTGAATATTGATTAACAAGTCACTAAGCCTCTTGCTAGACATGCAGGGAACAGTAGTTATTGCAACACAATTAACATTTTGCATTCAATACATTTGTTAACCTTACTCCTGTTAAAGCTTCATCAGTTGTTCCTCATTTTGGATGGGATTTCTACTTTTTTCTTTTATTTATCAATGAAGTCTACATTAAAGGTCCAGATGTTCAAATCAAAGTTAAATTTCTCCCACTTGTGTCAGTCTACCACAGGGTTTGTGATCCTGATGTGACCTTGCCGTTATTTCATTGTTCAATTCTGTCATTATCAGGTGTTTGAGTTATTTACAGGGACTAATTCAAAGTGTGCATTAAAAAGGCAAAATATATACCCAGACTTCTGTCAAAATCTCAGTTTGGCCTTAATTTAAAGTGACAGGCCTACTTAATCTGAGTTCAGTACTGTTCATGTTTATGATTTTTTAAAATTTATCTTGATCTATAATTTTGTCCCCTGTTTCCAATCATCATGCCTTTCTACAGAAGCTGGATTCACAATGAGTAATACTGAAATGACTGAAAGCCAGTATGGAGTAATTTAAAAACAGAAAGAATGACTCAAAGAGCTTTAAACAAAGGTGGCATTGCTTTCTTAACCTATGATGAATGCTTCCCTTAATGCACTTAATTCAGTTTCATCTGTCACAGGTCAGGCACTTCCACCTTCCTTTGTAATCTGATTGCAAAGCTACTTGATTTTATATATTGTCTCCTTCCATTATCCTGGATGTTGCTGAGTGACTTAGATGACACTTATTCTTTTCCCAATTTAATTAATATCCCACTGCACTTTGATCAAATTGTGTTGTATAACTTATTCTGTCTTCAGCGGTATTGGATAATATACAATCTACCCATTATTTTTCCAACTATTATTCCTGCACAAATCTCTAATTAATAATGATATTTGAAGAAAGATAGATGGGCTTGATTCAGTACAGAAGCAGTACCTAGATAATGTATGACACACTGTAGATGTTGAACTGTACATGATTAACTTTTATACAGTGACTAAAACACTAGCTGTCTTTGTAGTTGCTTCTCGATATTTCTCCCACCATCCAATTCTTTGCTTCCTTCTCTGTATCTTTCAGCTTGGTTTCTTCTTTTTTATCTCATTGTTGTATACACTCTCCTAGTCTGTGTGCCCAATAAGCGAATCAAACTGGTGTCATAAGCCTGTGAAGTAGTGATTTCACCTGTAAACAACCTGCCTGATTTTAAACTGCTTTTCTGAGCAAACAGAGCCAGCAGCCAGCTGAATCAATTTTTTTTTCAAAGTATGCAGATTATGCTCCAAAATTTACCAATGATCTCCAAACACTACTTTAACTCTGACCTTAGCAGGATGCTGCACATGACTCACACCGTTCTCATTGTTTCTGCATTGTTGGTATTGCCAGATCCTACAGTTTACCTGTTACACCTTTTTAATTGATAGATAAACAGAAATTATTGACCCATTAGGGATGATTGCCAAGCCAGGACCAAAAGTGATTTAAATATTTAAAAGGGAACACCTAATGAAAAACATTGGGCATCAGATATCCTTCATTTACAAAACTGTTGAGATTTGGCTCAGTATCTGAGGCACGTGGTTTATATGAGGTCATTTATATGAGCAAATAAGGTAGCTTATATTTCAACAAAATACCACCTATTGAATTTAATGATGCCAAGAGACAAGCCACAGGTTGTAGCAAATGAGTTTTGAACATAAACCAGTGGCCAGGATTTATTGGCTTTTTGTGCACAAGTCCACCATTGATAGCTGGAAGTTAGATAGAATCTCCGGGATGTAGAAACGGGCCATTCGGCCCAAGTCCACACCGTCCCTCTGAAGGGCAACCCACCCAGACTCACCCTCTCCATGTACCCTTGGATTTCCCATGGCTAATCCATCTAGCCTGCACATCCCTGGACACTATGGTTCATTTTGCATGGCCAATCCACCTAACTTGCACATCTTTGGACTGTGGGAGGAAATGGAAGTACCTGGAGAAAACCCATGCAGACATGGGGAGAACATGCAAACACCACACAGACTGAACTCGAACCCAGGTCCCTGGCACTGTGAGGCAGCAGTGCTAACCACTGAGCCAATGTGTCATGCAATTCTTCCCTCCTAATGGTGATTGGACTGCAGGCCAGTCAGACAAAAATTGGTGAGCTGGCATGAGGGTGATGAATCACAGAATTGTTACAGTGCAGAAGGAGGCCATTCGGCCTCATCATGCCTACAGGGACTTGCTAACAAGGAAGTAACAGAGAGGTCACCTAATTTCCAGTCACAGCCTATGCTGGAAGTTTTATAATCATAGAATCCCTACAGTGTGGGAGCAGGCCATTTGGCCCATTGATTCCACATCAACCCTCCAAAGAGCATCCCACCCAGAAATATTCCTCCACCCTATCCCTGCAACCCTCCTTGTACAATGGCTAATCCACCTAACCTGCACATCTTTTGACTATGGGAGGAAACCGGAGCACCCAGAGGAAACCCATGCAGATGCAAGGACAATGTGCAAACACCATACAGACAGTCACCCGAGGGCAGAATTGAACCCAGGTCTCTAGTGCTGTGAGGTAGCAGTGCTAACCTCTGAGCCACTGTGCCAGCACCAGCCTAAATGTACTAAATTAAATGTACCAAATAATTCCAAAACGTCCAAGAGTACAATGTAAGTATATTCACTGTGTGCTGTGATATATTCTTATCTCTGTCTCTGCTAATGTAAGTTTTAGAGCATTTCACATATGCTATGTGTAATGTGTAGCAATATTTTTATTTTATAGCACAGCAGAAAAATTGCATGAGTTCCTCATTAATGACTTCAATAAACAAACTTGTCTTTTTATTGCTCCAACTTTTTGTTTATTGATCTTCTTCATGAGTATTAGCAACTCCCAGAATTATACTAAATTATCTAATGATCTGTGAATAGTTTTCACCTTGAGGCAAAATTATGAATACAGATCATTGTCAAACTCTGATTTCCACAAAATGTGCACAGCTCTCAATTTTAATTTGCTGTAACTATTTTTCTCTCTGCTTTGCCTCTGAGCTTAATTAACTGCTTCCCAACTTTAATTTTCACAACTTTCAAAATTCTCATCAAGTTATACGTGTTTCCACAGAGCATCCACTTTTTCTCATTTACCTGATTCCATCTGGTTGGTTTACCTTATCAGGTGATTTGTTTTGTTTCAACTTCAGCTGTCATTCAAGGTTGATTCACTTTGATATTATGGACGAGTTAACTTCCTTATCTATTTAAGATTTGCTTCAGAGGTTTCCATATTTTCTTTTCCAAGTGGCCAGGTATTGCAGAATCTCACCTGTGTATCACTATCCCTTCCTACTGGAGCTTAAAAGGGAAGAGCATCTGACAGCACATACTGAACTTGTCCCATCCAGCTGGGTAGGTCAGGTTCTCTCCTTTCACATAGTCTCACATTCTCAAAATAGTGAAGTAACCTCCATTGTAGTCCGAGAGCATCCCGACCCGTGTTCAGATAACTGTGGCCTGATTTGCACTCAGGTAGGAAGCCTCTGCAGACCTTTAAAAATGGTGTGGCAGGGTGCAGTTGCAGAAGTCCCATTCCCATTTCCATCAGAATCAATATTTTATGGAATGGGAAGGTGGCAAGATGTTATTTTCACAATTGGGGAAACCTGAAGTTAGCTAAGCCATTTTAAATTAGTCTCTATCTCCAGCAACCGACTCAACACAAACATCTATTTCAAACCCACTGTCTCCCACGGCTACCTGGACTACACCTCCTCTCACACCCCCCACTCCTGTAAAAATGCTATCCCTTACTCCCAATTCCTCCGCTTCTGCCGTATCTGCTCGCAAGAGGAGCAATTCCACTCCAAGACAGCCCAGATAGCATCCTATTTCAAAGACCGCAATTTCCTCTCCCATGTGGTCAACAATGCCCTCCAGCGCATCTCCTCCACTTCCCACACCTCCACCCTTGAACCCAGCAAGGATAGAGCCCCCTTGTCTTCATCTTCCACCCCACCAACCTCCAGAAACAGTGTATTATCCTCCGCCATTTCCACCACCTCAAGTCAGATGCCAGCACCAGAGATACATTTCCACAAAGACCGTTCCCTCTGTGACTCCCACGTTAGCTCCACACAACCTCCCCACCCCACCAACTCACCCTCCACACCGGGCAGCTTCCCTTGCTGCCGCAAGATGCGTAGAACCTGCACCCACACCTCCCCCCTCACCTCTGTCCAAGGCCCCAAAGGATTTTTTTCTCATCCAGCAGAGATTTCCTGCACATCCACGCACCTCATCTACTGTGTCCGTTGCTCTTGAAGTGGTCTCCTCTACACCAGGGAGACTGGATGCCAACTCGTGGAATGTTTCAGTGAACATCTCCAGGACACACGCACTAAACAACCCCACAGCCCTGTGGCCGACGACTTCAACTCTCCCTCCCACTGGACCAAGGACATGCAAGTCATCCTCCATCACCAAATCCTAGCCACCCAACAACTGAAGGAAGAACACTTTATTTTTCGCCTTGGAGCCCTTCAACCACATGGCATCGACATCGACTTCACTAGTTTCCAAATCTCCCTTCCCCACACTTTATCCCAGATCCAACCCTCCAACTTGGCACCAACCTCTTGACCTATCCTACCTGTCTATCTTCCTTCCCACCTTTCCACTCCACACTTCCCACTGCACGATCACCCTCCACCTGCATCTACCTATCGCCTTTCCATCTACCTTTAGCCCAGCTCCACCCTCCTATTATCTCGCAGACCCCTTCCACAGCCAGCCACTCCCCCCTCTTCCCGCCATTCCTGATGAAGGATTTATGCCCAAAACATCCTGCTCCTCGGATGCTGCCTGACCTGTTGTTTTTTTCCAGTGCCACACTTTTCAACTTTGACTCTTTAACATCTGCAGCCTTCACGTTTTCCATTTTAAATTACTATTGAGTTTAAACAGATCTCCTTTTTGTCTTTCAAAATGTCCTAAACCCAGATTGTTGTCATCACAAATTGAAGGAATAGATAAGTTTTTGAATGAGGGATAATGTCTGATTAAGTATGGATATGTAATCTAAAAAATAATTTGTGCTTTTTCAACTTGAAGAATTTAAAGACCCCTCATTTACTTCACTACTTTGTTTGATAGGCAATCTGATGTAGGTTGGGGGAAAAAACACGTGATTGACTGTTCCACCGTATCGTTATTTATTTTTCAAGAGTGGTTAATTTATATGAATGCTTAGGTACATTCATATTAATATCACATTCATAAGGTACAAGAGCACAAATCTCAGCAAGGAGTTATGAGTGTGAATGCTAGTTTAAAGAGGCTTTTAAAGGATCATTTGAGTTTAATGTGGCTAATGAATGAAAATGTTTTCACAACTTGAGATTCGAAAACTTTGTGTAGATTTTATTTGTGTGAGAGTCTTTCATGAGAAACTATGTCTCAGTGAAAGCTGTGCGAGAATATCAAGAGAAGTTTTGGTCATCAACATGTTTCCTAAAGTTTGCCCATGGTGGATACTCCATGACGTGAATGCCTGCTATGGAGGGTTGCCTAGTGAGAAAAGATCGGAATGGCCAGGCTTGTATCCAGTAGCATTTAGAAGAGACAGGTCACTTGATAGAAGTAAATAGGATCATGATGGGTCTCATCAGACATGTATGTGGAAAGGGTGTTTCCTCTTAAGGGAGAAATTAGAATTCGAGGTCACCCATTTAAAACAGATGTGTTCTCTGGGTTGTGAGTCTTCACAACTCTCTTCTTGAAAAGGTGCTGGATGTGGAAAGAGGGTTGGGCAGGAATGTGGACTGGAGGCTGCAATCAGATCAGCAATAATCTGATTGAAAAGTCAAGCAGACCCGAGGGGCTGCCCCCAACATGTATTGTTGTATGTGCTACTGAAGTGTCATTGGCTGAGGGGCAGTAGGTGGAGGGTGTTCATTGGCATGTAGGTGGCATCGGAAATACAAGGGACATGGGGATTGGTGGGGCACAAATTGACATGGAGGTGACATGGGTACATGAATGAGGTGATGAGGTTCTGAGAGTTAAGAGCCAGAGGCCATTACAACTTATAAAATAACTAGAGTGAAGACCCAGAGAACCAAGGCAGGCAGCGAACAGAAAAGTGGAGCTGAGGCCAAGATGAGATCAACCGTGATCCTATTAATGGCAGAGTAGACTTGAGGGGCTGAATTGTCTACCCTGATCCATGTTGTTATGTTCTTATAACTGAATTTGCTGCAGTTATGATGTTGCCTTTTCCTCCACTGCCCAACTTGCTTTTACTCTCACCTTGCTAGGGCTGCCACTAAGGAGCTAGAGACTAATTTCACAGAAATTGCCTCAAGCAACCAAAGAGAAAATGCACTGAGCTGGAAAGAATTGAGTGTCTTATTTTTTCTCCTTCGAACATTTTCATTTGTTTAAGACAAAAGTGTTGAAGGCAACATTATGTTCCTGGAAAATAGTAACAGTGGACAAGTCAAATCTCAGAGTGAAACCTTGTTTAATAGACAATTAAATAATTTTATAACTTGATGACGATGGTGGCCAATCACTGAACATATTTCCATGAGGTTGTCAACATACTTTTCTTTAGTACACATGTTGTCATTTTAAAAGAAGGGAAGGGGAGGAGAGCAAAGTGTAACACAATTTTGATTGATACCATAAATAACAAAAATAAAGATCCAATTCTTTTACTCCAGAAAAATCCTTTAGAGACACTCAACCTATGACGATCACTTCCATTCTTCACTTTCAAATTTATTACTCATAAGGTTGTAGTTATTTCCTTTCAGAAACTTTCCACACATTCACCAGATGTGCTTATCTATGTATCTGAAGGGCCTGTGCCCGAAACGTCGAATCTCCTGTTCCCTGGATGCTGCCTGACCTGCTGTGCTGTTCCAGCAATAAAGTTTCAACTTTGATCTCCAGCATCTGCAGACCTCACTTTCTCCCCTTATCTATGTATCTCCCAGGAAGACACTGATGTAGACTAACTTATTTGCACTTCTTATTAAACTCTCGGAAAATCACAACTTCTTGTTTCCCCAGCCCTGTTAAACTGGACTGCTAAAACACAGATTGTGTATTTCTAGCACTGATGACCTGGAAAGTGTTAAAGCTGAAATGACCCATCTGTTGGCATGGCTCATTTCTTATAAACCAAACCCTGGCCTTCTTTCTGTGGGTTGTAAAGGCTTAACTTGCTGAATTTTTAAATTCAGAGCAAATTTTTAAATGCATTACTTGATACTCACAGGTCAAGCTCTAAGCTGTGGTTTAATCACAAGGAAAAGTGTGCTTATGGCTTAACATATAGCTATGCGAATGAGTTCTCTGCATTCTCACTCCAAATAGCCATTTCCCTTAATTCTTCTCATAATTCATACTCCATGTTCACTCTTTTGAGACATTTTATGATGCCAAAGTGTTACACAGAAATAGGTCTTTGCTCTTTTTCACACTAGGCAACATATAGTCACAGAATAATTGGCTGAAGTGTTATATGTAAATAGGTATTCTGAATCTCTGTGCTAAGATCAAAAGCCAAATATTCTTGAAGGGAAACCCAAATTTAATGTTATCAGCATTTCTGCATTCATTTCTTAAACCACTGCACAATCTTTTTTTTTAATTTAGTCATGAAATGTAGGTGTTGAGGTGTTACAAATTTCCTAGTTGCCCTTGAAAAAGTGGTTGTGCGTTGCCTTTTTGAATCACTACATTTCATGTATTGTCGGTAGACCCACAATGCCAATTTGGTGATATAAACTGAGAAATGGTTCCATAACATTCTGAACATTTCACAAATTGGCTTCTCTTGTAATTTAGTTTAAGTTGTACGCTTTCATCAAAACGCTGTTGTGAACTCAGTGATCAAAATAACTTTCCCAATGTAGTTTTTGAAAAACAAGGCATCCTCACAGAACTAAACTCCAGAACTCATTTACTTCTCAGCTTTAGAATCCAAAATCCCTGAAGAAGAATCCTCATCACAATAGAAGAAATGTCCATGTGATTGGATGGCAATCTTGGGTGGAGGGATAGTGGGGTAGGAGTCATATGGGATGTGACCTCCAGGAATAGAGTTGTGACTCCAACTAGAGTTGTAGCCCTAGCCCCCTCGTAGTCTGATAAAATACCATATACCCTGCAGGAAGTGAGTGGGAGCAGGTGGTTGATAGTAAAATGAAACCTTTTGAAATCCTGAAGTTGGAACTGAGTGACTGTCCCTATTGTACAGACTGCTTGGAAAGCAAGGGTCAAGTGTGAAAATGAATGGCACCAATGCATTTCAAGCACAGTCTACAGTTTTCACAGCACTGAAACACCAGGTGTCATGCTAATGGAACCACAGGATTTGTGAAACACATCCTTTAAAAGTCTGAACGTCAGTTTCCTTTAAAATATGAAGCCTTTTCTGCAAGCAAAGTAAAACTAGCTGCATTGAAAATGTCTACTCAGCTTGCAAAATACCTGTAACCACATAGAGGGTGGTGGGCATTTGGAACGCGTTGCCAGCAGAGGTGGTAGAGGTAGGCATGGTAGATTCATTTAAGATGCGTCTGGATAAATGCATGAGTAGGTGGGGAATAGAGGGATACAGATGCTTAGGAATTAACCAACAGGTTTAAACAGTACATTTGGATCGCCTCAGGCTTGGAGGGCCGAAGGGCCTGTTCCTGGGCTGTAAATTTTCTTTGTTCTTTTTTCTTTGTTCAATCTGAAATCCTCAGTCAAGTGAAACAGAGTGAATTTTTAAACGTATTACTTGATACTCACAGGTCAAGCTCTGAGCTGTGTTTTTTTCACAAAGAAAAGTGTGTTTATGGCTTAACATATAGTTTTGAGAACGACTTCTCTGCATTCTCACTCCAATGAGGTGATGTAAACTGAAAAATGATTCCATTTGCATCAATATTCCAGTATCCTAATCCTGGTTCTTGGATCAAAGGAGCTATGTGAGACAGGGAGTAAGTGTCAATGAACTGTTTTATAGTGGAGTTCAAGCCCTGTCTTCTCTTCACCCAAAGTTCATGCATACTATGAAGTAGCAAGTTTTAGTTATATGTCAGCACTGGAAATGCAGATCAAATTTTCCTTCTCGTTTGTTAATGCAGTTGGCTTCTATTTCCCTCCTGACAATAGTTAACAAATTACAGTTGAACAGTTTCCCAGCCTTACAGCTAAATCCTGTCACCATGCTGCCTGTCTAATGTCAAATATTACATTGGCTAGAATTTCCATTAACAACATCACCTAAGACCAAAGCCAGCCCAGACAGCATAAAGTTCTGCATGCACTCCACCTCTGTCATTACTGATCTTTGCTGGCTCCCTAACACCCTGTGTCTCAATCTCTGTCATTATTGTGGATTCTTCTTGCCTCTGCAACCTTGTCCAGTCTTCCATTTTTTTCATGTAGTCTTTACCCTTCTATCTCCTCTTCCACTTCATAATGGGCGACACCATCTTCAGCCATGCAACTCTCAGACTCAGGAATTTCCTTTCTACACTTCTATCCTTCAGTTTCTTGAAACTTATATCTCCCTAAATAAGCTGTTAGCTATTTCCTTTAATTCTTCTCATAATTCACAATCAGTGTTCACTCTTTTGAGACATTTTATGATGCCAAAGTGTTACATAGAAATTGGTCTTTACTGTTTAACATACTGGACACTATATATCTGAAGAAGGGCTTATGCCTGAAACGTCGATTCTCCTGTCCTTGGATGCTGCCTGACCTGCTGCGCTTTTCCAGCAACACATTTTCAGCTCTGATCTCCAGCATCTGCAGCCCTCACTTTCTCCACCATATAGAGACAGAATAATTGGCTGAAGTGTTATACTTAAACAGGTATTCTGAATCATTGTGATAAAATCAAAAGACATATATTCTTGAAGGGAAACCCAAGTTCAATATCATTAACATTTCTGCATTCATTTCCTAAACCACTGCACATTCCATTTTTAAAAAATCTAGTCATGAAATGTAGGTGTTGAGGTGTTACAAATTCCCTAATTGCCCTTGAAAAAGTGGTTGTGCATTGTCTTTTTGAATCGCTACATTCCATGTATTGTCAATAGACCCACAATGCCGTGAGGAAGGGGGCTCCATGATTTTGACCCAGCAACGCTGAATGAACCATTGTTTCCAAGTATATATTTCTGAGTCAGGATGTTTAGTGGCTTGTATGGAAACTTGCAGGTGATGTAGGACCTTGTGGAGGATCTTTGTCCTCCTAGATGCTAAGCGTTCATTGATTTGGAAGATGCTGTCCTAGGAGCCTTGGTGAATTTCTGCAGTGCAATGTGTAAATAGTATGTACTGCTCCTGCTGAGTGGTGGAAGGAGTGAATATTTGTGAATATGATGCCAATGAAGCAGGCTGCTTTATCCTAATGGTGTCAACCTTCTTGAGTGTTGATGGGGCTGCACTCCTCCAAGCCAGTGGGGAGTATTCCATCACAGTCCTGACTTGTGCATTGCAGATGGTTGACTGGAGTTGGGGAGTTGGGAGGTGAATTGCTCACTGCGAGATTCCTAACCTAAAAGATGAGTTTCCATCCAGACCCACATCCCACAAGAGAATAAAAAAAACTGAGTGTGCAATAAAGCAGCATTGCATAGGTGTAAAATGGCAAGATTAAGAATAACCTTTTGTTCCAGCTTCCAGATGGATCCTTCTGAGAAGTATTTGCTCAAGTTGGAGATGATGTCATCTGTGTTGATTAATCAGCCATCATGTTTGTACATTTGTGGGTATGTGATTGCTTCACTTCAAAAGAAGCACTTGGGCAGTAAATGAAACTGAGTGCTTAATTGATTTAATTGAAACACTCTGTGAGAATGCCCCAGCGTTTATAATATGCTGCCCTCTCAAGAGACTGAGAGTAATGAATCAAGGGACTGACTTGATTTTAATTTAAGACTGGATTGGGGCCTGGTAACCATTTCATTCAACATCAGGCAGCCTGAATTGAAAACACTGCTTGCAAAACATCTCTCATTTGCTGTCATCTCTTGCCCTCTTCACTAGTGACTATTATCTAAGTGAAGCAGCCTGTTTACTGTAACCCCAGCCTTGTAAACGTGACACACTCTCGAAGCCACGACTCAGCACTCTACATCACTAGTTGCTTGTTGTTTTCCACAAGGACTGATGGCTTTCGAACTGCCCTCTCTTTGAAGGCAAATTGTGATGAGGTTTTGAAAGTGTTTTTACTAATGGTTTTTCTTCATGAATTACTTTGTAGTGGTGTAATTTGCAGACAATTGTGGACATTCTTATCGATGTACAGCACAGAAACGGACCCTTCGGTCCAACTCGTCCATACCGACCAAATATTTTAACCTAATCTAGTCCCATTTACCAGCACTTGGCCCATATCTCTCTAACCCTTCCTATTCATATACCCATCCAGCGGTGGCAATTGTACCAGCCTCCACCACTTCCTCTGGCAGCCTATTCCATACACGCACCATCCTCTGCATGAAAATGTTCTCCTTTACATCCCTAAAGCTATGCCCTCTAATTCTGGATTTCCCCATTCCAGGAAAAAGACCTTGTCTATTTATCCTATCCATGACCCTCATAATTTTGTAAACCTCTATAAGGTCACTCCCTCAGCCTCCTACCTCCAGGGGAAACAGCCCTAACCTATTCAACCTCTCCCTATAGCTCAAATCCTCCAACCCTAACAACATCCTTCTAAATTTTTTCTGAACCCTTTCAAATTTCACAACAGCCTTCCAATGGGAAGGAGACCAGAATTGCCCGCAATATTCCAAACATGGCCTGACCAATGTCCTGTACAGCCACAACATGACCTGTACTCAATTATCTGACCAATAAAAGAAAGCATACCAAACACTTTCTTAACTATCCTAGCTACCTGCGACTCCACTTTCAAGGAGCAATGAACTTGCACTCCAAAGTCTCTGTTCAGCAACAATCCCTAGGACCTTACCATTAAGTGTACAAGTCCTGCTAAGATTTGCTTTTCCAAAATGCAGCACCTCGCATTTATCTGAATTAAACTCCATCTGCCACTTCTCAGCCCATTGGCCCATCTGGTCCAGATCCTGTTGTAACCTGAGGCAACCTTCTTCGCTGAACACTTCACCTCCAATTTTGGTGTCATCTGCAAACTTACTAACTATACCTCTTGTGCTCGCATCCAAATCATTTATATAAATGACGAAAAGTAGTGGACCCAACACCAATCCTGTAGCATTCCACTGGTCACAGGCTTCCAAACTGAAGACCTGAATATCCTTAATAATTACTATGCATAATAAAATTAAAAAAATGTGCATTCTGTTTGGAAACTGCATTTATGTATTTTGTAAATTTCTGGCCAATCATGTAAAAATACAGTCAGCCCTGTTTTCTAACATTATTGAACAAAGTTTTTGTCTTCTCCATTGCTATGTGTTTAACAACATCTTGGTTGATTTGCTTACCTGCTTTATGCAGGGATATTAATGTAATCTATTTCTACAATGGTCTGTCTGGAGCTGAATACACTTACAATGAAACAGTATGTTCTCGAGGTTCTTTGACTAATGGAAGGGTTGTGGTTTTGAGGTTCCTTTCTGAATTGCACAGAACTTTGAGAATTTTATTTGAGTTCTATCAAATTAGATAGAATATACAGCACAGAAACAGATCATTTAGCCCAACTCCTCCGTGCTGCTAATCTCTTACCCTTTTATTTACCTAACTCAGAGTTGCAACATATCTTCTAATTCTGTCCTTTCTCATGTGCTCATCTAGTTCCATTTGCGAGCTAAGCTATTGGACTCAGCCACTTCAGGGTTGTGAGGTGTTCCACATTTATTCAATCTTCTGAATTAAGAAATTTCTCCTCATTTCTAAATCAGATTGATTAGTAGCTATATTGTATATATGGCTCCCATTTCGAATTCCTCCACAAGTGGAAACATTTTCTCTACATCTACCTTTTCCACCCTTTTCATATTTGAAAAAATGTGTTTTGGGTTACTTCTGTCAAGCCAAGTTTACATCTTGAGCTAGTGGGAGAGAAACAGAATCAACATTGAGGCACAAAACAGCAACTTGAACTTGAGATAGAGATCATAGAGAGGCACGGCAGGTGTCAAACTGTTCAGCATCATGCAGCATGAGATGCCAGATGGTTCAACTCCAGAAGTGTTTCTATAAAGACTTGATTTCAACAATTTTGTCATGTTTCCAGTTTGAAGTAAATTCTGCATCTTCAGTGGAAACAAATAACAGTTTATGCCCAAGTGCAATTTGTATCTTGTTTGGGGAAGATCCCAGTAGGTCTGGATAAGAAAGATGCATTAAGGGCCTGTTTGAGAGAATTGAATACACAGCCTGCCTACAGCCAAAAGAATACTCTAGTGACACCTAATTTACCAGCTAGCATTTGTGCTGGAGTGCTGTGAGGTCAAGCAGTTTCAGCAGACAACAGTGCTGTATGAAAATGTTATCACTCCCAAGTCTTTTCTTGCCTGCTTTTGTGTTAGATTGGTTGCAATATTTCATCAGTGAAAAGATCTCTGGAGTTGTTTGCCAGTAAGTCAAGTAAATTGATCATGGTCTATCTGTTTGTTCAGTGAAATGCTTCCTGTTAACCTGAGAGCGGACATTTTGATTGCATTTAGTCTGCCATACGTCATGTCATTGAGCTGTAAACATAGTGGCAAAAAAGTGCCAATATAGTCACAGGAGCTAGAATTTATGGACTTGGTGAAGTATTGCTGAGGTGTCTGGGATTTGAACAGCTGGCTAGAGAGACAGCAAGGAACCTGTTCTGCCCCTTCCAGGGAATACTCACAGAATCTCATGGAAATCAGATATTAGCAAGGCCACCACCAGGCCCATGCCTGAAATAAGGATCCATGTCATGCTCAATGAGGAGTGCCAGCTGCCAGCTATTGCGCTGCACAGTGCCAAGTGGGGATGGAGGGGGGTGGTGTACTAGTGGAGGAGCATCAGTGAAATCCCAGGATTGCATAGGCTTCAGGGCGAGGTTAAGTGTGATTGGAGGGGTAGGAGTTTGGGACAAGGCTGAAGGGGAGGTTAAGGGTTCTTGGATTGGGTTTTGGGGATCTGCAGAAAGGTCAAGAAGGGGTCTTCTGATGGAGCTAGCCATTTTCCACTGGAGGATGTGGACCTTCCACTCATACCTGCAGGACATGAGATCAGGTGTCGCAACCAATGGTTGAAGTGATTTGGAACAAATAACACTGGCAGCACAGTTACTGTGGGAGTTGCAGTAGAATGAAGAATGGTACTTACTTAAATCGGTGGGACATGAATTTCTCAGCATCCTCTGCAGGAGCACTCCTGGTCTTCTCCTGCAAGGGACCGCATTCTCCCCTCATAGTGAGTAAGGAGGTGATGTCAGGCACCTCTTTACCCATCTGGGCCCTTTCTGCCCTATTGCAAACTGCCTTATCCTGGAATGAGAGAGAGGGAGGGATTGAATGAGATGAAAATGAGTGGGATGGCTGGTGGTGCTGGCACAGGTGTTCAAAGGTTAGTGAGGCCTTCTGGGAAACTGAGTAGGTAGCGCAGAGGCCATGCAGATGAGTGATGTTGGAGATTGGGGTGAAATAAGAGTGAGCAAGGGGAGATGCTGAAGGCAACAGTAGTGAGTGTGATAGAGCATTAGCCTTGGTGGTAGGGGGTGCAGCAGCAGAGAGAAAGTGAGTGAGAGGGAGCAGGGAGGAGAATGGCACTTACCATGTGAAGCAAAGAATTTTATTGATCTTCTTGCAGCTGCTGGCTATTCCTCCAGAACGTGGAAACCACCCCACTGACCCAGCTGGCAACCTCTGACTAAGCTGCCAGTGTCTGGAAGTATGGCCTTCTCTGCCAGAGCTCCTGGAAGAGGAAGGCCTTCCCCTGCTCTACCCAACCCACCAGCCTCTGTCACACAATTGTGGAGCCATTTTCCCCTTCTGCAACCTGCTCTGAATGAACTTCCGTGACCAGGCAGGGCAGCTTCGGGAAGTCGGGGCTCATCTGAGTACACAGCACCTTTTTAAATATAGTGTGAGTGAGAGGAATGCTGCACTTTTGGTGGGTATCCAGTGAGTGATGACTACTTCCAAGAATGGCTGACAGTAGAAACAGGTGACTGTGAAGCCATAGGGTCGGGGGACATCGTTAATGAGACAACTTTGGTATGATGCAATGAAAGATCTAATAGGCTCAGACAAAAATCCCTCAAGAAAACTTGTCCAAGCTGACACTAAAGCTAAAAAATCTAAGGTTCAGTCCATGGTTACAAATATATCAGCCATGCTGTCATTGAATGTTGCAGCAGGGTCAAAGAACCAAACAGATCCTTCATCATATATACATGAGTCAACTCTCCTCATCCACCCCACTCTTGCTGTACCATCATATCCTTATTCATCCATTATTCTCTAGATAAAATTCCAGCAATACAGAAGTTCAGTTATGAAGAAAGATTAAAGAATTATGGGCTATGGCCCTTGGAGAAGGAAAGGATAATGAGAGGTTTTTTTTAGATATTTACGTTCATGAGGGGTCTGTGCAAAACAGATAAGTTGAAACTGTTCCCATGGAGTGGATAATCAATAACTAGAAGACACTAATTTAAGGTAATTGTTAAAAGAAATACTGGTGACAAGCCAAAAATCCCTTTACTCAAAGTGAGTGATTTGGCCAAAGCAGCCTCAGTTTAGGATTCTGAAGGAAATTAGCTCATTATCTGTAGAGAAAATATTTAAGGAACTAGGGGGCAAATGCAAGGAAGTGGAACTAAGTGATTGCTCCTTCACGGGACCACACAAACACTACAGGCTGAATGGCCTGCTTTTGTACTGTAACTGTTCTATGATTCTGTGGTAACCAGTTTATCATTAAGTCCTCTCAGTTAACTCTGTTGACTGGTAGCTGCATAATGTTGTTACCTTGTTCAGTCATGTTGTTGTGTTGACATTCATGTTAACAAAATTGTCAACTAGTTCTCATGTAATTGTTATACATTCTGTCAAGTTATACTGCCGTCATAATTTGCCATCTGTCTAGCTTCATAGTGTGCTGATCGTGCACAGTTCTATCAAGCGGTTGTGCCATCTCGCTTTGCCATTGTATCCTCTCATCTTTTTTTTTTCTTGTTCTGTCACTACTTTATCTATTTTTTTGTTGTTACTGACTTAATTTACAGGATCCTGTTACACGGTTCTATTCTCTTCCATGGCCGCCTTTTGTAGATTAGTTCTTCATCTTGCTGTCTTTAGTGTTGAGGATTAGCTCTTTCTCATTTCTCAAGCCGCCTTGCTTTGTTGATTCATTCCGTGAATTAGTTATTGACCAGCTCTCTATCTTTGGCCATTTCTTTTGTAAACGAACCTCTGGTTCTGTTTCCTGACTTTCATAAAGACGGGTCAGTCCTATACAACTGAAATAATTGCATTAGTTACGAACTGTTTCACTGGATACCAAAAGAGTCGTGCTGATGAGATAAAAGTAAATACATGATAGATGAGGGAACTTCCACTTTTAAAATTCTAAATGAAATGTGTGGATAATTTGCACCAAATTGTGATCAAAAAATGCGGAACTCTGACATTTTAGTAACCAACATGTCTATTTTGTTTTGCAAGCCTTGTAGAAACTGATAACTTTTTAAGCAGACATTTAAATTCCCAGTAATGTGCTTAAAGGAAGAGCATGAAATGATTTCAAGGGTTTTTCAGATGGTAAAGCTTCCTAAGACCATAAGGAGAGACCATAAGAAATAGGAACAGAATAAGCTGTTCAGTCCCAAATCCTGCTCCAGTATTCAATAGAATCATTGCTGATCTACATTATGTCCACATTCCTACCCTTTCCCCATAACCCTTGACCCCTGGACTGATGAAGAATCTATCTATCTCAGTTTTAAATATACAGAAGAACTCTACTCCCACAACTCTCTGGGGCAAGCAGTTTCAAAGCCTCTGAACCTTCTGAGACAAGAAATTGCTCCTCATTTCGGTCCTAAGTTGGAACCCCTTTATTCTGAGACTGTGCCTTTTGGTCCTAGATTTTCCCATGAATGGAAGGATTTACCCTGTCAAGCCCCTAAAGAATCTGGCATGTTTCAGTGAGATTGCCACAGAAAGCTGTGGAGGCCAGGTTATTGAATATATTTAAGACTGAGATAGATAGGTTCTTGAATATCAAAGGTCATGGAGAAGAAGTGGGAGAATGGGGTTAAGAAACTTATCAGCCATGATTGAATGGCACAGCAGACCCAATAGGCTGAATAGCCTAATTTCTGCTCCTGTCTCTTATTATAGAGATCACCTCTTATTCTTCTCACCTCCAATGAGTAGACTCCAAACCTAAATCATAGAATCCCTACAGTGTGGAAGCAGGCCATTTGGCCCAACATGTCCACACCGACCCTCTGAAGAGTACTCCACCCAGACCTTTGCCCTACCCTAATACTCTACATTTCCCCTGACTAATCACCTAATCTACACATCCCTGATCACTATGGGCAATTTAGCATGCATATATTTGAATAGTGGGCGGAAACTCACGCAGACACATGGAGAATGTGCAAACACCACACAGACAGTCACCCAAGCCTGGGATCAAACCTGGGTTCTTGGTGCTGTGAGGCAGCAGTCTTAACCACTGAGTGACCATGCCACCCCGATGCTTGGGTCCTCCCTGGCAGGGAGGGAATTGAACCCTGGTCTCCTGCGTGGCAGACGGGGACACTAACCGCTATACTACCAAACCTGTTTAACCTTTGCTCATAAGATATAAGGTAAGGCGGCATGGTGGCTCAGTGGTTTGCAATGCTGCCTCACAATGCTCGGAATGCGGGTTCAATTCCAACCTTTGGCAACTGGCTGTGTGGACTTTACACATTCTTCCTGTGTCTGTGTGGGTTTCCTCTCACAGTCCAAAGATGTGAAGGGTAGGTGAATTGGCCATGCTACATTGTCCCATAGTGTTCAGGGATGTGTAGGCCAGGTGCATTAGTTAGTGGAAGTCTAGAGTAAGTCAATGTCAGGGTGGGTTACTCTTTGGAGGGTCAGTGTGGACTTGTTGGGCCAAATGGCCTGTTTCCCCACCAGAGGAATTCTAATTAAAAAAAAAAAACCCCTCCATACCAGGGATCACCCTTGTGAACCTTCTCTGAAGTGCATACGATGAAATGATGTTTTTCCTCAAATAAGGGGACCAAGACTGCTTACAGTACTCCAGATGTTGACTCACCAATAGTTTCCATAGTTGCAGCCTGACTGTCCTGACTCTTATACTCCAAGCCCCTTGAAATAAGGACCAACATGCCATTAGCCTTCCTGATTACCCACGACATGTGTGCTAGCTTTCTGTCATTTGTGGACAAGTACCACCTAGTGCCATTGTGTGGCAGCATTCTGCAATTTCCTTCCATTTAAATAATATGCTGTACTTTTGTTCTCTCTTCCAAAATAAATAACTTCACATTTTCCCAGATTATAGGCCATTTGTCAACCTTTTGCAGTTACTTAACATATCAATACCTCTTTGTAAACTGCTTGTACCTATCTCACAACATGCCTTTGCACACAACACAAAAATTAGGGGAAAGTTGACTACACTACAATGGATTCAGTGGTTTCAATGTCAGCTTTCTGCAGTGGTGGAGAATGTAGGGCCTGTCTTTTCCTCGAATATGGACTTTGACTTATTTTTTAATATATGTAATTAATATGTATTAATATAGGTACCAGAGTAGGACAACTTAAATACTTTTCACTGCATTTTGTATAAAAATACAAGTGACAATAAATTACTATTCTATTCGAAAGAAGCTCTTATTGTCAGTTTTTATATTCCCCACTAGGTTACCCTCATAGTTTATTTTCTGTCTTTATTATCTTTTGAGTCCTCCTCCTTTGCTGGATCCTGAATTTATCCCAGTCTTTGGGCCATCACTGACTTTGACCTCCATATATGCTTTCTCTTTGAACTAAATACTCTCCTTAACTTTCTTAGTTAGCCACAGTTGGTTTACAGATCACACGAAGACTGGATGAGTGTTTGACAGTGAGGAAGAAGACCTTAGGATACAGGAAGATAGAGATAAATTTGTCAAGTGGGCAGATGGAATTTAACAATGACAAGTGTTGAAGTGATGTACTTCAGAAGAAACGGGAGAACTCTGCAAATGTCAGGACACCAGATAAAGAGGGATCTTGAAGGGTTTGTCCACAGATCTCTGAAGCTGGCAAGACTGGTTAATATTCTGGATCAGTGGTGCTGGAAGAGCACAGCAATTCAGGCAGCATCCGAGGACAGGCAAAATCGACGTTTCGGGCAAAAGCCCTTCATCAGGAATAAAGACTGGTTAATAGTGTAGTTAAGAAAACACACAGGACGCTTACCTTTACCAGTCATGGCATCGGTTGTAAGAGTAGGGAGGTTATGTTAAAGCTGTATGAGACTTTAGTTAGACCACAACTGAAGTATCATGTGCAATTCTGTTTTGCCTCATTATAGGAAGGATGTGATTGCTTTGAAGGAGTTGATTCATAAGATGTTACCTGGAATGGAACACTTTAGCTCAGAAGAGAAGCTGGATAAGCTGGGGTTAATTCTTTTACTGCAATGAAGGCTGAGATGGGACTTGATAGAGAGATCTCAGATTATGGAGGGCGTGGACAGGATAGATAGAAAGCAGCTATTCCCCTTAGTTGAATGGTCAATAACAAGGGGTCACAATTTAAACAGAGACTAGGAAGTGGAAAGGCATCCAATGTTATCCAAAGAGACGTTGTGGTCTTTTAAATATGATAATGAGGCCAGCTGATTTATCATTATTCAGTTTCTCAATGACTTGGGAGAATTCAGGAGAGGTGCACCTTTCCAATCCCATCATGAATCTGATCCTCCACATTCCCTCCCCACCTTCCATGAAACATCTGATCCAGCCCTCCCACCACCAGGTTTCAATGGCTCCTCCTGATTCCTCTCCAAATTTCCCCCGGACCCCCCAAGGAGCATCAATGCTCTCCCCACTTTTGCCGAACTCCCTCCTCCCAAAATTGATACACCCCCCTTCCCTAACTAATCCACCACCCTTTCCTTTCCCCTCATCAACTCCCATTGCCCTTTCCCCCATCAATCAACATAACTCCGAACTCCAATTGCCAATACACACCATCCCAATGGTCGTTACCCCTTTCCCTGATGAGTGGACAACTGGCTTCCAACCTGGGAGTTAAACTCCAGTGCCTGTGGGAGGATTCTGACTTCATCGATTCTTACACCTTTCAGACCTAACATGCCAGCTTGGTAAAAGTCCAACAAATGCTTTCTTCTTTCCTTTAACTATCTGTTTACTTGTGTTTTTGCAGTGCCCGGTGCACCCCCTCAGAATGTTTCGTTGGAAGTGGCAAATTCTCGTGTAAGTACAGAAACTTATTTCACTTGCCTCATGGAGAATGTTCAATCTGAACTTAGAGTTTCATCAAATTCAATTTCAGTGACCTCAGAATGGAGCCAATGAGATATTGATGAGGAATGGTTGTGATATATGTGTGATTACGGGGTGGTTGATATGGGAAAGCTTTAGTTCTTGTCAGGCAATTTGTTTTGAGAAAAAGCTTGAAGTTTTTATAAATTGACTACTATTGTAACTGGAATTGATTACTTATTGTTTCCACTTCAGTTTAGCAATTACTGGTTTTGTTTGTCCACGGAGGTTTGTGCATTTAAAACCTTTTTCCATTGCCAAATTAGTAGAAATTGGATTGAATTGTCACTTACCCATAGTGGAGCTTTGCTCAGTGAACCTGTTGACCTTTCAATTGCCTGAAGTGTGTGACAAACTTTACATTTTAAGAATCATGTACATTTCGGCAGAGTTTATGTTCTCCCCTCCTAAATTTGGATGAATTTTCATTTACATTTCTGAAAGAAATGCATGTGGATGTTGATTCCTTTAGACTTCCAATAAAACATTGATGGATTAAATTCTCAATGTGATTTTAGAAACACTGTATAAAACCATGTCTCAAAACAACAGTACCAGTTAAATGATCACTGGAGGCTCAGCGACCAGGGTTTTCGGATTATAGATCTACAGCAATGTTGGATTGGAAGCCAAGTTTCAAGGCTGTGAAGAAAATAACATTTTGTATTCATTAAAAGAAATGTTGGTCTGTTCCTGCGTAAAATCCATTACCAACGGGTACCAACAGGACATTGAAGAACGATGATGAACCCTCCATTGCCATTTCTTAGCCACTAACACCTTGAGACAACCTGCTGGTGTTTCTATTCCCAAACACTGTTGCCTTCTAAAGGGAATGATTTCCATCTTGGGGACCATTAACTCATGACTGAACTCTATTCTGAAAAGTGATCAGATTAGAGCAAATGAAGAGAGTGCGACCAAAGCTATAAATTGAGCACACAGGAGCAGAGGACATAAAGAATTCAATCTCTATGCAGACCTTAGCCAGCTATTTAGTGGAACTCAGCCTAACAATTAGTATTTCACTGGAGTGCCGAGGGATAGAAACAAACATGCAGGACAATTCTGAAACACTAGCACAAATGGATAGCCGAGCCTCCAGACTGGAAGAGAATGGATTGCTGTGAAGAGGAATCTATCTCAGAGAAGGGGAAGCATGAACACTAAATCTGGAGTGATAGCAGAATGGGTCTGTGTATTAGAACTCAGAAATTTTCTGCTGGTCCCCCAGGCCTCACAGATATATTATGATATTTAATGTGTTCTGCGTGAGCTGGACAACCAGTACACACTAGAAAAAAAATGTGTGACAAGCATTCTCTGTCTAGGAGTGTCCTAACTTGGGTCTTCTATTTGTCATTTGATCCTGGTCAATGGCCCAACCTGTGTGCAGGTTCCAGACAGCCAGCAGTCAGCTCAGGAGAGGAACATGAACACCATGGAAACAGCAGAAGTAGAGAAAAAGTCATTGCCTGCCATTTCAGTATGGTACCTTCCCTGTTCAACCAGGAAGAGAGCCTCAAACTCGCCCCATAAATTAACAGTGCATATGTTACTTTTAAAGATTGGAACACAACATAACAACAGAAGTCACTTTTTTTAGAATGAATTTTAGCACCATGTTCACAATCAACCCTCTTCATTACTTTTTGACCACCTTTAAATATATTGTGGAGAGCCCTTTGCTCTTCCATAGCTTCTAATATCTCAACATCAATCCATTTTTCTGAGCTATCTTCCTCGGGTACAAAGAGAACATTCTTACGTTTGTGCCCATCTGTCATGGTTTTACTCCACGTTCAGATTATGTCCCTTTGTAACATTTTGCTCCTACCAACACAACATATGGTCCCTCCTGACTTATTGTCAAGTACTAACAGGAGGACGAGGCAACCATGACTGACAAGCGAAGTCAAAGACAGCACAAGAGCAAAAGAAAAAGCATAAAATGTGGTGAAGATTAGTGGGAAGCCAGAGGATCGGGAAGCCTTTAAAAACCAACTAAGGATAACTAGAAAAGCAATAAGAGGGGAGAAGATGAAATGTGAGGGTAAGCCAGCTAATAATAGAAAAGAAGATTGCAAGAGTTTTCTTGAGATACTTAAAAGGTAAGAGAGAGGCAAGAGTAGACATTGGATCACTGGGTATTAAGACTAGAGAAGCCAGCCTCTAAATTTGGAGGGTGGTGCAGACTTGCTGGGATGAATACCCTATATCTGCACTGTAGAGGTTCTATGATTTTATGAAAAGTAGAAATAGGGAAGAAAGAAATGGCAAAGGAATTGAATATCTACTTTATATTCGTCTTCACAGTAGAAGACACCAGTAGTATGCAAGTACTTCATAAGAGTCAGGGGCAGAGGTGAGTGTAGTCACCATTAGTAAGGCAGAAGGTGCTGAGGAAGCTGATAAGTCTGAAGATGGACCAGATGGTCTACACCTTAGGTTTCTAAAGGACATGGCTGAGGAGATTGTAGAGCCAATGGTGGTGATCTTTCAGGAATCACTGGAGTCAGGGAGAGTCCAAGAGTGCCAAATGTATCATCCTTCTTAAAGAAGGGAGGGAGGCAGAAGACAGGAAATTCTAAGCCAGTTAAACTGCCCACGGCCATTGGTAAGATTTTGGAGTCCATTATTAAGGGTGGGATTGCGGAGTACTTGGCAGTGCATGGTGAAATAGGGCTGGGTCAGCACAGCTTCATCCAGGGCAGGTCATGGCTGACAATTCTGTTAGAATTCTTTGAGGAGGTAACAAGCAAGTTAGACAAAAGAGAGCCAGTGACTATGATCTATTTGGATTTCCAGAACTTTGACAAGTTGCCAGGCAGGAGTCTTTGAAATAAGTTAAGAACTCCCGCCTCGGGCAACTGTCTGTGTGGAGTTTGCACATTCTCCCCGTGTCTGCATGGGTTTCCTTCAGGTGCTCCGGTTTCCTCCCACAGTCCAAAAATGTGCAGGTTAAGTGCACATGCTAAATTGCCCGTAGTGTTAGGTGAAGGGGTAAATGTGGGGGAATGGGTCTGGGTGGGTTGCTCTCTGGAGGGTTGGTGTGCACTTGTTGGGCCGAAGGGCCTGTTTCCAAACTGTAAGTAATCTAATCTAAAAAAAATTCATGATGATAGGGGCAAAGTATTGGCATGGATAGAGGATTGACTGACTGGCAGAAGGCAGAGAGTGGGGGTAGAAGAGTCATTTTCACATGGCAGTCGGTGCCTAGTGGAGTTCCATTTTGGGACCGTAATTATTCATGTTGTACATTAACAATCTGGATATAGGAACTGTGGGAATTGTTACTATGTTTGCAGATGACACAAAGATAGGTGGAGGGACAGGCAGTGTTAAGGAAGAGGGATGGCTGGAGATGGTCTTGGACAAGGGAAGGGGCAAATAAGTGACAGATGGAATGCAATGTGAAAAAGTGTGAAGTTGTGCACTTTGGTAGGAAGAATAGAGTGGAGACTTTTCCAAATGGGAAAAGGTTTTGGAAATCTGAAGCACAAAGGGACTTAGGACTCCTAGTTCAGAATTCTCTTAAGTTTAATATGCAGGTTCAGTTAGGAAGACATTTTTTTTTTAAGAGGGTTAGAGTGCAAGAGCAGAGAAATGCTGCTAAGGCTATATAAGGCTCTAGTCAGACGGCATTTCGAATATTGTGAGCAGTTTTGGACCCTGTATCTAAGGAAAGATGTGTTGTCCTTGCAGGAGGTCCAAAAGAGATTTACAAGAATGATCCTAGGCTAAAAGGGCTTGTTGTATGAGGAGCGATTGAGGAGTCTGGTTCTGTATTCAATGGAGTTTAGAAGGATGGGGGAGGAGAGGGTTGGAAATATGATTAAAACTTACAGAACACTGAGGCCTGCATACATGGAGAAGATATTTCCACAAGTAGGAGAGACCAGGACCTAAGGAGATGGCACAGAATGAATGACAACTCTTTCCAAGTGAGATTAGATTCCCTACAGTGTGGAAACAGGCCCTTCAGCCCAACAAGTCCACACTAACCCTCTGAAGAGTAATCCACCCAGTCCCATTTCCCTTTGACTCATGCACCTAACACTACGGGCAATTTAACATGGCCAATTCACCTGACCTGCACATCTTTGGACTGTGGGAGGAAACTGGAGCACCTAGAGGGAGAACGTGCAAACTCCAGACAGACGCCCGGGGCTGGAATTGAACCTTGACCCTGGCGCTGTGAGGCAGCAGTGCTAACCACTGAGCCACCGTGCCGATGAGGAATTTCTTCAGCTGATGGTGGTGAATATGTGGAACTCGTTGCAGCACAAGGCTGTGGAGGCAAAGTAATTTGAGTGAATTTATGACAGAAGTAGGTTAAGACATGTAGGTTCTTGATCAGTAGGAGAAACTAGGATTAAGGGGGTAAGGCAGGAGAATGGGCTTGAGAAACAGATCAGCAATGATCGAATGGTGGAGCAGACTCGATAAGCCAAATGGCTTAATTCTGCCGCTATATCTCATGGTCTATTAACTACAAGCTTGAATGTACAACTCCCTGTTCCTTTATCCAAATTACTAACTTATGGAATGAGAAAACCAAAATCACATTACTTCACCATGGGGAATGACACTTGTCACAGTGCATCAGAGAAAGTTCCCTAATTCGTACCTCCCATTCAATTACTGACAAAAAAAATACATACTTTAAAAAAATTAAAAAAACACTTCAATTTCCAGCTACACAGAAAAATTGAGGTTGGAAGCAAGCTAATGCTGAAAATCTCAACATTAAAAAGCATACTACAAATATATCAGTTAAAAGAATTATTAAATGCATTTTGGGATAACAGTGACAAAGGAGGGGACAGTGGCAATAAAACATTACTGAAAATGGAAATTGATATTAAACAAGTACTTCACAAATTTTTACAAAAGAGAAGATTTCGGTGATGAGCTGAATCTTGAATTGGTTAACACTGATACACGGTCAATTATAGTAAATTAAAGGTTGTGATAGAGAAGTTAGTTAAGCTAAAAGAGGGCAAACTGCTGGAAGTTGACAGAATCTATCGAATATCCCTCCGGAAAATGAATGAAGAAACAGTACATACTATCGCAGCAGTGAAAGCACCTCCTTTTACATTGGGTTACATTTTATTCTGCACAAATATCCTTGCATTCTGACATTGATAGCTTGTGGTATAAATCCTCTCCAAATGGGCATCCAGGAATCTTGGCCAGGAATAAGTATACTGGACGATCTGGAAAGGGCATGGTCACAAATAATTTAAATATCAAGATGAGAGCTTTAATTAGAAAGTGTTGTGGAAGGAAAGCCAGTGCAATTTAGTCTTTTTGAAGTGTAATGATTGATAGATGATGAGAGAATATGTCAGCCTGTTTGCACATAGCAAGATCCCACAAACTGTAAGAAGATAATGAGCTGATAATATTTTTCTTTTTGATTTTGATTGAGGGCTAAATACTTAGCTGAGACAGGAGTGAGAACTCCCCCATCTCCTTAGAGCAGGATATTTTACATCCAGCTGAGAAGGCAGTCAAGACCTCAGTTTAATGTGTCATCCATGGAATTATCACTTCTGATAGAGCATGATTCCCTTAGAATTACACTAATTTGTCAGCAACATCAGATGATAAAGTCTGTGATGTGGAGTGTGAAGCCGAAACTTCAGGCTGTTCCACTGTCTCACTGGGTTCAACTGAAAATTGTGGAGAGAGGCAGCCATTCTCACGTTTTGTCAACTGTTGCAACAATGTTGATAAAAAGAAAATAAAATATTTCAAAGGTTAGACATGAAGTTTCAATCTATTTAACTTGATTTTAAAACTCCTCACAAGGCTTGGGGGGGGAGATGGGGAAGTATGTCAGGACAAGTCAAAGTAATTGGTCTGTCTGAAAGCCTGAAAGCCAATAATGAATCTTTACCTACATATAGTCCTACAATAAAAGGAATTCCAAATGTGTCTATGACTAGCTGTACAGTATTCATGAAGCGTGACAAGTAATTTTCCTAAGTCTCTCTTGTGGTCGAGTTTGTCTTATTATTAACTGTAGATTGCAAATAAAACTGAATCACTTTGTACATGCAAAAACATTAGTTTTATTTTGTAAAGAAAAGCCATTATATATGTAATTTGCTTTGGTAAAAGATCTGAAGGTGAAACGCACGCTACCATAAAGATTAATGTGAAATGATCTATTGTAGCTCCCATGGAAGAAGTTGTCTCTTTTTTTTGATGCTTAAGGCTATACTTTTATGGCCTTGTGGGGAACTGAGGATGTTGATTAAAATTCAATAGTGAAAGTAAAAAAAAATCAATGTAAAGGTAAAACAATACACTTCCAATTTATTAAGTATGTCACAATGAGTACTAATTAATACACTGAGGCTATTTGCAAGCTGAAATCAATCCTGCAATGCCTATGGTTTTTAGAAGAGGGCAAAACAATATCTGCCTGATGGCAATGCACGAAGAAGGAATGCTGCATCACCATGGTGTTCTTTTAGTTTCACTATTTTGTATTGAAGAAATGCAATTCTCGGACATAGTCCTTCTGCCCGCAGAGGATTGCAGCCTGCACATGAAGGTATGTAACATAAATGAGCCACAGTGTGAGCTCAACTGATTATCTTAAATTTGTGGTTAGTCTAGTTTCATAGAATTGTAAAGTACAGAAGCCCTTTGACTCATGTCTGGACCGACAAAACTGCTCTAAATCTGTGCCCATCCTACTTTCCAGCATGAAGCCCATAGCCTTGAATGTTATGAGCCTTCAAGTGCTCATTCAAGTACTTTTTAAAGGTTGTGAAGTTTCCAGCCTCATCTTTCCTCCAGACAATGCATTCCAGACTCCTACCACCCTCCTGGTGAAAACAAATTTCCTCAAATCCCCTCTTAAACCCCTTGCCTTCTATGTAGAAAGTGTGCCCCTTATTCCTAACCCTTCAACTTGGGGGAGCAGCTGCTTTCTACCCACCCTGTACGTGCCTCTCCTGATCTTAGTCAGGTCTCCTCTCAGCCTTTCCTGTTGTAAAGAAAATAAACCAGTCTTATCCAGCCTCTCTTCATAGCTAAACAGCTCATCCTATTGATTCTCCTCCAGGGCAATCTCGTCCTGCCAATAGTGCATTTACAGAAAACAGATATTAGATATTGTACTATTACTTTGATTTTATTTATTGTTGTCACATGTACCTAGATGCAGTGAAACGTTTTGTTTTACATGCAGTAGAGGCAGAACATACCATACAAAGTGCATTAAGTGCAATAGAACAGAGTGAGGATTGCAATATTACGGCTGCAGAGAGGGTGCACAAAGAGTGAGGTCAGTATTAAATTTAATTTGAGAGGTCCATTCAGAAGTTTAATAACAGCCAGTAAAAAGGTATTCTTGAATCTATTAGTAAGTGTGTGTAAACTTTTGTGTTTTCTGCCCAATTGGAAGAGTTTCTAACTGGTGTGAGAGGGGTCTTTGGATGATGTTGGCTGCCTTCCTGAGGCAATAAGAAGTGTAGGTAGAGTCACTGGATGGAAGGTTAGTATGTGTGATGGACTGGGCTGTGTTCACTACTCTCTGTAGTTTCTCACAGTCCTGGGCAAAGTAGTTACCATACCAAGCTGTTATGCAGCTGATAGAATGGTTGCTAAGGTACATCTATAAAAGTTGGTAAGAGTTGGTATGGACATGCTGAACTTCCTTAGACTCTTGACGAAATGGAGACATTGTTTTGCTCTCTTGATTGTTGTGTTTACGTGGGTGGACCAGGACAGATGGTTAGTGATCTGTCAGGATCATTCCCAGAAGCTTGATGCTTTTGATGATGATTTGAAGGGTGCTGCCTGATTGTGGAATCATACCCAACAATAAACATTTAATTTCACATTTTGAAAGCATAGGTTAGTTGAGTATAGTCTTGCCTATTAGGGACAGAGAAATATGTTGCTTGCTTGAACTGGTGAATTACTGGGACATACAGCCTGGTCTCACTCAGACTGGTGTTCACCCAGTGGAGGATGGGCTCACTATGCAAACAACATGAAAAACAAATTCTGTTGTATTTGCTTGTTGACTATGTGGGTGGAGTGCCTGACTGGGGTACCTGTCATGAGGGATTGGGGCAGAAAGGTTGCAGACACCCCTCCAAGAACTGGCCTTGCTGGTGAAACCCCTCCAGCCCATCCCCTGAGGGCACCTTTATGCTAAGTTTCCCCCACCCCCAACCTGAGGTGGCCTGTTAAGTGCCTCAATGACATATGGTTCTGTGGTGCTTCCTGAAAAGAAGTTTAAAAAATATAGAAACATAGAAAACAGGTGCATGAGTAGGCCATTCAGCCCTTCGAGCCTGTACCATGGAGGCCTCACTCCAGCCAGTAGCTGAGATCTCCCTTGTCTGCACAGGTTCTGCCCACTGAGCCAAAATCCACTTTCTTTACTCCATATAACTTTTAACATTCCTTGTTTTTAAGTATTTATCAAGTCTGCTTCAGCAAGAAGTTGCAACAAACTTGAAAGACCTTGTTAAGGTCAACCATTAATTATTTCAATTCTTGGAGAAAAAAAGGCTATAATTATGTTGTGTCTCTCTTCATAGCTGTAACCATTCATTTCCAGCTCCATTCAAGCAAATCAGCCTCACACCATTTTCATTACTTCTTTATCCTTCTTACAGAGCCGTGCCCAAAAGATTACGAAATAATCGAGCTGCTGCATAACTACCAACTAGAATAAATTTTGTGTTCTTATCTTCCATGGGATGAATAATTTGAAGTCTTGCACCATCCACAAGGCTTTGTGTATTTGTGTTCTGAGATGACCTTGGGGTCTGAAATGCAAACATTCCAGGTACATTCTGTTATTTGGGCAAGTGACTTCATGTGGCTGAGAGAGAAAGCAGAGAAGTGGAGGAAAATGGTTTTGACAGATATACATGCTGACATTTTGGACATTGAAGTCACAATCAGTTAGTTCTCTCAGACTGAACCTTAGTGGTAACTATCAGTTCATTTGTGGGTCATTTGAAGCAGGAGCGGATATCTCCCTGATTAGCAATGACATGTTAAACAAAAAAAGTGTGGAAATTAAAAACTCCCTTACATATCCATTCAAACAGCAGTTGCATATTAAGAGAGTTTTGAGCTGGAAGGTATTTATCCTGAGTGGTATTTATCCTGAAACTCAGCTAATGTTTGGGGATCTGGGTTCAAATCCTGTCATTGCAGATGGTGGAGTTTGAATTCAATTTTAAAAACCTGGAATTAAAAATCTGTTGGTGACCATGAAACCATTGCAGGTTGTGAGGATGAAAACCCTGTCTAGTTCACTAATACCCTTCAGAAAAGAACTCTGCCACCCTTACCTGGTCTGGCCTATATGTGACTCCAGACCACAGCAATGTGGTTAACTCTCAACTGCCCTCTGAAATGACTGAGCAAGCCACTCACTTGTATCAATCAGCAAAGAAATGCAACTGTACAACTACCTAGTACTGTATTGGCCTAGGCATCAGGAACGACAATGGTAGCAATAGCCCTGTCCACCCTGCAAAGCCCTCCTTATTAACACCTGAAGGTGAATGTCAAGATTGGGAAATCTGAATAGTCAAGCAATAGCTTGACATTGTCTGCAGGGTATGAGTTTGTGAGAATGACAATGTCCCAGACACCACCATCCCTGGATATGTCCTGTCCCACTGACAGGACAGACACAGCAGAGCTGGTGGGACAGTGGTGTACAGTCAGGATGGAGTTGCCCTTGAGGGAAGCCTCAACATCAACTCTGGACTCCATGAAGTCCCATGGCTTCAGGTTTCATGGGCAAGGAAACCATCTGCTGATTACATGACCATCCACCCTCCTATTTAGAGGAAATAGTGAGGTGGCGAGGGCACACCTCTGGGTGGGGGATTTCAATGGCCACCACCAGGAGTGGCTCAGCAGAACTATTGAAGGGAATATCTGTGAGACTGCGTCTGCTGCAGAGCTTGAAGAACCAACAAGAGGGAAAAACATACCTCATACCTTGACCATATCCTTACCAATCTGCCAGCTACGATGCACTTGTCCATGACAGTAAGAGTGACCACCGTACAGTCCTTGTGTTTCAACTTCACTCTGAGAATACCCTCCATCATGTTGTGTGGCACTATCACTGCGTGCTAAATGGAACAGCCTTCAAACAGAACTAGCGTCTCAAGACTGGGCATCCATGTGGCTCTGTGGTCAATCAACAGTAACAGAATTCTGCAACCTCATGGCCCGGCATATCCCCCACTCAACCATCAATATCAAGCCAAGGAATCAACCCTGGTTCAATGGAGAGTGTAGGAGGGCATGGTAGGAGCAGCACCAGGCATACCTAAAGATGAGGTGTCAACTGATGAAGACACCAAACAGGATTATTTGTATGACAAACAGCATAAGCAGCAAGTGATAGACAATGCTAAGCGATCCCACAACCATTGGATCAGATCTAGGCTCTGCAGTCCTAGGAGGGACCAGATACTGCAAAGGCTGTGTGCCCTGATGACATTCTATCAATAATATGAAAGACTTGTAATCCAGAACTACCACACCATAAGCCAAGCCGTTCCAGTATAGTTACAACACTGGCATCTACTCCACAATGTGGAAAATTACTCAGGAGAATTACCTATTGTACACAAAAAAAAGAAGACAAATCCAACCAGGCAATTGCCAACCCATCGGTTGTTCTTGATCATCAGTAAGTTGATGGAAGGTGTCATCATGCAGCACCTGCTCAGCAATAACCTGCGCAGTGATGCCCAGTTTGGGTTCCACCAGGGTCACTCAGGGACCTCATTGCATTCACTGTTCAAACAAGGACAAAAGAGCTGAATTCCAGAGGGGAGGTGAGAGTGGCAGCCTTTGACATCAAGGCTACATTCAATTGCGTGTGGCATCATGGAGTCCTAGCAAAAATAGAATTAAGGGGCAAGCTGTCTGCAGGCTTGACTCATGGCTGGCATATAGGAAGATGGTTGTGTTTGGAGGTCAGTCATCTCAGCTCCAGGACATTTGTGCAGGAGTTCCTCAAGTTAGTTTTAGGCTCAACCATCTTCAGCTGGAGCTGCATCCATCCAGGCAGGTGGAGGGTATTCCATCAGACTTCTACCTTTTGATAGTGGACAGGCTTTGGGGATTCAGGAGGTGAGTTACACGCTGCAATATTCCCAGCCTCTGGCCTGCCCTTGTAACTACCGTGTTTAAATGGTGAGTCCAGTGAAGTTTTCTGGTCAATGGTAACACCCAGGATGTTGATAGTGGGGAATCCAGTGATAGTAACGTTACTGATAGCTAGATTGGCGGTTAGATTGTCTCTTATTGGAGATGGTCATTGCCTGGCATTTGTTAAAACTAACCCTTGCTATTGCTTGATATTTAGCTTCATGGTTCTTGTAATGTTCCTTCTGATAGACAACTGGGACTTAACTGTTCAAGGGAGAGGGAAATCAGCCAGAAGTCGTGGTACACATTGGTACCAATGACACAGGCAGGGAAAGGGAGGAAGAACTGAATCATGAATATATGGAGTTAGGTTGGAAGCTAGAAGACAGGACGAGCAGAATAGTAATCTCAGGATTGATACCAGTGCTCCATGCTAATGAGGCCACGAATAGAGAGTGAGTGCTGACAAATACGTGGCTGCAGGGCTGGTGTACGAGGGAAGGCTTCAGATATGTGGATCTTGGGGTACCTTCTGGGGAAGGTGGGACCTGTACAAGAAAGACCGGTTGCACCTGAACTGGAGGGGCACCAATATCCTGGGCAGCAGGTTTGCTAGAGCTCTTCAGGAGGGTTTAAACTAGATTGACAGGGGGTGGGAACCTGAGCTATAGATCAGATGACAGAGTAGGTAGTGAGTAGTCAGATACAGCATGCAGAGGATAGGCACTTGATAGGGCAGAGGTGCAGTCAGTGTGATGGGTTGAAGTGTGTCTATTTTAATGCAAGAAGTATCAGGAATAAGAGTGACGAACTCAAAGCATGGATCAGCACTTGGAATTATGATATTTTTGCCATTACAGAGAAATGAATATCACAGCCACAGGAATGGTCGTTGGATGTTCTAGGATTTAGATGTTTTAAAAGGAATAGGAGAGAATGTAAAAAAGGTGGAGGAGTGGTATTGGTAATCAGGGTTAATATCACAGCTGCAGAAAGGGAGATTGTCGAGGAGGGTTTGTTTACAGAGTCAGTATGGGTGGAAGTCACTTTATTGGGAGTTTTCTACAGGGGCCCCAGTAGCAACAGAGACATGGAGGAGCAGATTGGGAGGCAAATTTTGGAAAGGTGTAGAGGTAACAGGGTTGTTGGCACGGGTGATTTTAATTTTCCTAATATTGATTGGAACCCACTTCATTCAAATAGTTTGGATGGAGCAGTTTTTATCAGGTGCTTGGCAATGATCCTGGCTAGGTGTCAGATCTCTTGGTGGGAGAGCATTGCAGTGATAGTGATCACAACTCCATGACCTTTACTGTACTCATGGAGAGGGATAGGAGAAAATGCTATGGGAAAGTATTTAATTGGGGGATGGGGAATTACAATGCTATTAAGCAAGAACTGGGTTAGGAGAGGGATAGGAGAAAATGCTATGGGAAAGTATTTAACTGGGGGATAGGGAATTACAATGCTATTAAGCAAGAACTGGGTTACCTAAAATGGGATCAGATGTTCTCAGAGAAATAAACAACAGAAATGTGGAGGTTGTTTGGGAAGCACCTGGTGATAGTGCTGGACAAGTTTATCCCATTGAGGCAAGGAAGGGATGGTAGGGTGAAGGAACCTTGGGTGACGAGGGATGTGGAGGATCTAGTCAAGAGGGAGAAGGAAGCTTATTTAAGGTTGAGGAGGCAAGGACAGGGCTTTTAAAGGGTTACAACATATCTAGGAAGGAACTGAAGAATGGACTTAGGACAGCTAGAAGGGAGCATGAAAAGGCTTTAGCGGTGAGGATTAAGGAAAACCCCAAGGCTTTCTACACATCTATGAGGAACAAGAGAATGGCCAGAGTGAGGGTCGGGTCGATCAGGGATAGTGAAGGGAACTTGTGCCTGGAGTCAGAGGAGGTAGGGGAGGTTCTTAATGAATATTTTGCTTCAGTATTCACTATTGTAAGGGACCTTGATGTTTTTGAGGACACCATGAAACGGAGTGATATGCTAGAACAGGATGGTGTTAGGAAGAAGGATGTGCTGAAAATTTTGAAAAACATAAGGATAAATACATGCCCTGGGCCAGATGGGTAATACCCTAGTTTGGCTACATTAAACAAGAGAAGAGATTGCTGCACCTTTGGCGATGATCTTTGCATCCTCACTGTTCACTGGAATAGTACCAGATGATTAGAGGGTGGTACATGTTATTTGCTGTATTCCTCTATGGTTCTACCATCTTATAATGTAGGGAATATCTCTGATGAAGGAGCTAAAGAAGGTTACGCCAAGGACACTACCTTGCAGAATTCCTGCAGAGATGTCCTGGAGCTGAGATGACTGACCTCAAACAATCACAACCATCTTCCTTTGTGCCAGGCGTAACTCCATCCAGCATACAGCATCTCCATGATTCCCATCGACTCCAGTTTTGCTCATGCTCTTTGGTGCCACACTCAGTTGAATATTGTCTTGATGTCAAGAGCAGTCACTCTCTCCTTGTTCAAGAAAGGGAACAGGGATAGTCCTAGGAATTACAGATCAGTCAGTCTTACATCAATGGTGTGCAAAGTACTGGAAAGGATTCTGAGAGACAGGACTTATGATTACTTTGAAAAAAATTTGAATGGGCATAGTGAGAGGCAGGCCATGCCTCACAAGCCTTACTGAATTCTTTGAGGATGTGACAAAACGCATTGATGAAGGTAGAGCAATGGATGTGGTGTACATGGTTTTTAGCATGACATTTGATAAGGTTTCTCATGGTAGTCTCATTCAGAAAGTAAGGAGGCATGGGATACAGGGAAATCTGTCTGATTGGATACAGAATTGGCTGGCCCATAGAAAACAGGGTGGCGTTAGATGGAGAGTCTTCAGCTTGGAGCTCCGTGACCAGTGGTGTTCCTCAGGGATCTGTTCTAGGACCTCTGCTCTTTGTGATTTTTATAAATGACTTGCATGAGGAAGTGGAATGGTGAGTTAGTAAGTTTGCCGGTGATGCGAAGGTTGGTGGAGTGGTGGAGAGTGTGGAGGGCTGTTGTAGGTTGCAATGGGACATTGACATGATTCAGAACTGGGATGACAAGTGGCAACCTGGAAAAGTGTGAAGTCATTCACTTTGGAAGGTCGAGTTTGAATGCAGAATACAGGGTTAAAGGCAGGATTCTTGGCAGTGTGGAGGAACAAAGAGATCTTGGGATTCGTGTTCACTGGTCCCTCAAAGTTGCCACCCAAGTTGATAGGGTGGTTATGAAGGCATATGGTTTGTTGGCTTTCATTAGCAGGGGGATTGAGTTTAAGAACTGCAAGGTTATCCTACAGCTCTATAGAACCCTGGTTAGACCACACTTGGAATATTGTGTTCAGTTCTGGTTGCCTCATTATAAGAGAGATGCAGAAGCTTTAGAGAGTGTGAAAGGGAGATTTACCAGAATGCTGCCTGAACTGGAGGGCATGTCTTACAAAGAAAGGTTGAGGGAGCTAGGGTTTTTTCACTTTATAGAAGTGTACAAGATATTGAGAGGCAGAGTTATAGTGGATAGAGACTTTCTTCCCATGGCGGAAATGTCTATCATGAGAGGGCACAATTTTAAGGTAATGGGAGAAAGATTTAGGGGAGATGTCAGAGGTACGTTCTTTACACAGAGAGTGGTGGGTGCATGGAATGCACTGCCAGCAGTGGTAGTAGAGTCAGATACATTAGGGACATTTAAGCAACTCTTGGATAGGCACATGGAAGTTAGTATGGTGAAGGGTATGTAGGTTAGTCTGATCTTAGAGTAGGATAAAAGGCTGCACAACATCGAGGGCCAAAGGACCTGTACTGTGCTGTACTGTTCTATGTTCAGTGTTCTAAATGTTATTTGACACTTATCAACCCATCCTGAGTCTTGTCCAGACCTTGTTGCATTTGAACATGGACTGATTCAATTTCTAAGGAGTTAGAAATGATGTTGAATATTGTGCAAACATTGGTGAACATTCCCACTTCTGATTTTATGATGGAAGGAATGCTGAAAATGAACAAATTGAGTCAAGTGGTCTCAATCCTTCAGGTTTTGTAATCTTAGGGGAGATTTTAAAAGTGTCAAATTCATTTCTAAGTTTGCTTTACCTTTCTCCTGTCTGAATTTTTCTCTCTCCTAATCTATCTTTCCGTCCTTTATTCCACTTTGTATTCCTGCCTTGGTACTGAATTTACCTACTCTCACTCAGCCGCTTTCTTCATCCTTCTTCTGTGTACTTCCCATTTATCATTGCGCAAAAAGGGTAACAAATCCAACTAGGGCAATTACCAACCTATTAATTCACTCTTGATGATCAGCAAAATGATGGAAGATGTCAGTGCTTTCAGACAACACTTGCAAAGGAGTAACCCTCTCATTGGTCATCAGTTTGCATTTCATCAGTACCATTTGGCTATTGAACGTATACAGACTTTGTCCAAACATGGACAGAAAATTTGAATTCTGAGGTGAGAAGAGAGTGACTGCTCATGACATCAAGACAATATTCAGATGAGTGTGGTATCAAACAGTGTGAGCAAAACTGAGTCGATAGGAATCATGGTGATGCTCTGTGCTGGATGGAGTTATGGAAGATGGTTGTGATTGTTCGAAGTCAGTCATCTCAGCTCCAGGACATCTCTGCAGGAATTCTGCATAGTAGTGTCCGAGGCATAACCTTCTTCAGCTCCTTCATCAGAGATATTCCCTACATTATAAGGTGGTAGAACCATAGAGGTTTACAGCAAAGAAAAAGGCCCTTCAGGCCATCATGTTTGCACGGGTCACAAATAACCGAGGAGAAAGTGAGGTCTGCAGATGCTGGAGATCAAAGTTGAAACTTTATTGCTGGAACAGCACAGCAGGTCAGGCAGCATCCAGGGAACAGGAGATTCGACGTTTCGGGCACAGGCCCTGAAGAAGGGCCTGTGCCCGAAACGTCGAATCTCCTGTTCCCTGGATGCTGCCTGACCTGCTGTGCTGTTCCAGCAATAAAGTTTCAACTCACAAATAACCACCTAACTATTCTAATTCCATTTTCCAGCACTTTGCCTACAGCCTTATGTGCCTTGACATCCCAAGTGTACATCTAAAAGGTTCTTAAATGTTAGGATTTCTGCCTTTACCACCCTTACAGGCAGTGAGTTCCAGATTACCACCACCCTCCAGGTAAAGAAAAGGTCTAGACATCCCCTCTTAACTTCCTGCTCCTTATCTTGAAGCTATGTCCCCTGGTCATTGATCTCTCCATTCAGGGGTAAAGATTTTCTCTGTTTACCCTGCCTATGCCCCTCAGAATTTCAATAATTTCCCGTCTCCTCTGCTCCAAGGAAAACACGCCCAGTCTGTCCAATCTGTCTTAATAAGTGAACCTCACCAGCCCAGGCAACATCCTGGTAAATCTCCTCTGCACCTTCTCCAGTGCAATCACATCCCTCCTAGAAGGCGGATCCCAAAAATACACACAATCATCTAGCTGTGGCCTAACTATCTTTTTATCTAGTTCTGGCAGTGTCCTCTCTGCTCTTAAACTCTATGTCTTGGCTAATAAAGGCAAATATCCCTCATGCCTTCTCAACCACTTTGTCTCCCAGTCCTGCCATCTAAGGGGCCAGTAGACATGCACACAAATGTCCCGTGATCCTTGGTGCTTCAGAAGTCAGTAGTGTTTACCAATGATTTCACAATATTCAGCACCATTTGTGAATCCTCAGATACTGAAGCAGTCCATGTCCAAATGTCGCAAGACCTGGTCAATATCTAGGCTTGATAAATAGCAAGTAATATTTCTTGCTTAAGCCTGAAACGTTGATTTTCCTGCTTCTCGGATACTGCCTGACCTGCTGTGCTTTTCCAGTACCACACTCTTAACTCTGATCTCCAGCATCTGCAGTCCTCACTTTCTCCTAAATAATATTTGCAGCCAGGCAAGTGCCAGGCAATGTCCATTTCCGATAAAAGACAACCTAACCATCACATCTTGACATTTAATGATATTACCATCACGGTATCCCTCAATATGGACATCCAGGGGTTTAATCATTGACCAGAAACTCAACTGAACTTACCATATAAATACAATGGCCACAAGAGCATGGAATACCTGTACCAATGGCTGCAAGCGCATAGGATACAAGTACCAAGTAACTCACCTCTGTCTCCCTAAATCATCAACATGACACAAATCAGGATTGTGATGGGATACCCTCCACTGTCCTGAATGGTTGCATTTCGAACAACACTCCTGAAGCTTGACACCATTCAAGGCATTGCAATGTGCTTGATTGGCACCCTGTCAACCACCTTCAAAGTTCACTCCCTTTGCCACCTCTGCACAATGGCAGCAGTGTGTACCATCTTCAAGATGCACTGCAGTAATTCATCAAGCTTCCTTTGACAGAACCTTCTAAATCTGTGACCTATCCTTGACAGACAAGGGCAGTAGATGTTTGGGAACAACACGACCTGCAACTTGCTCTTCAAGTCACACACCATCCTGATGTGAAGCTCTGCCACTGGTTCTTCATTGCTGCGGGGTCAAAGTCCTATAACTGCCTTCAAGGTAGTTATTAAACTCCAAACACTGCAGCAGTTCAAGAAAGCAGCTTCCCATACTATTGTGTCAGGGCTTTAAGACCAAGGGTAACCTTATAAATGAATGACAATGAGAAGAGAAGTAATACAATACTGAAGGTGTTATATCTGAATGCACACAGTATAAGGAATAAGGTAAATGAGTTTGTGGCACAGATTGAAATGGCAGGTCTAATTTGGTGGACATCATGGAGAGGTGGCTGCAAGGGGATCAGGATTGGGAGCTGAATATTCACGGATATACACCCTATCGAAAAGATAGGCAGGTGGGCAGAGGGGGTGGGTGGCCACCTTAGTAAGAAATGAAATTAAATAGTAAGAAACAAAGTAGGGTCAGATAGTAGAATTAAGAAACTGCAAAGGTCAAAAAATAATAGATGGAGTCATGTATCGGCCATGTTATGACACGGGGTAGACCCTCCTGCTTAATTTAATCCAAACACAGAAAAGATTTATCTCATGCAGTAGTCTGTGAACATTCAAGAGGCCAAGAATTAGTTCAAATAATAACTTTATTTCTTGAACTATAATGGAGAAGAATTAACTAACAACTATTTACAACTCCTTCCTCTAACCAATCTTTTACCTTCCCCCTGTGCAATACTAGTCTGATAAAATGCCCCCAATTAAGGTTTACTGAAAAATATTCAAATTTCAAAACCAGCCAGGTGTCGAATCTGCTTTTCTTCTTCGGGATTTCTGTTTCCCCAGTTACTGATCAATAAAGGTACCTTTAAGAGAGCTGTTCTCCGGGCAGTCTCTGCATGTTGGTGGCATGGCAGTTCTCCTCCCAAATGTTCAATTTCCCCCAGTCTTATACCCCCCCAAAGCATTGGATTGTGTCATTGGCTTTTAAGATTGTCAATGTACTCAATTCAAACTGGATTGGAGTTTGTTTTTTTGGGGGAGTATAATTTAAACTGATTGGCCTAATTCAAATCTGTTTTTATCTCCAGGCAACCAGCTAACCTAGCTACCCCAGTAGGTGCGACCACATGTTACATTGTATCTTATTCAGAACACTTGATGTTGTCAGGTAGTTCTACTATTTTTAACTCTCTTAAAGGTACAGAACACCCACATTTTCATAACAGCCTCCAACAATCGTCAGGAGCTGGAGCGCAAGATACACGAGAAGATAGAAAAGATGTGTGGGGAAGGCAAAGTTAGTGATCATGGGGGATTTCAATATGCAGGTGGACTGGGAAAATCGGAGTTGAGAGTTTGGTGCTGGAAAAGCACAGCAGGTCAGGCAGCCTCTGAGGAGCAGATGAATCGACATTTCGGGCATAAGCCCTTCATCAGGAATTCCTGCACCACACTCTCACCTCTGATCTCCAGTATCTGCAGTCATCACTTTCTCTGATTGGGAAAATCAGGTTGTAGTGGTTTACAAGAAAAAAAATTTTGGAATGTCGATGAGATGGCTTTTTGGAGCAGCTTGTGGTGGAGCCCACTAGGGAACAGGCAATACTGGATTTAGTGTTGTGCAATGAGGTAAACTTGATAAGGGAGCTTAAGGTGAAGGAACCCTTAGGAGGCAGTGATCATAATATGATTAAATTTACTCTGTATTTTGAGACAGAGGGGATAGAATCAGAGGTCTTTCAGCTGAATAAAGGCAACTATAGAGGCATAAGGGAGACGTTAGGCAGAATTGACTGGGAGAGGAGCCTACCAGGAAAGACAGTGGAACAGCAATGACAGGAGTTTCTGGGAGTAATTCAGGAGATACAGCAAAGATTCATCCCAAGGAAAAAGAATCGTGGTACAGGGAGGATAAGGCAACCATGGCTGATTAGGGAAGTCAGGGGTAGCATAAAAGCAAAGGAGAAAGCAAATAATGTAGGGAAATCAAAGGATTGGGAAGCTTACAAAGACCAACAGAGGGCAACAATAAAAAGAAATAAGGAGAGAGAAGATTAAAATGAGGGAAAGCTATCCAGTAATATAAAGGAGGACTGTAAGAGTTTCTTTAGATATATAAAGGGAAACAAAAAGAGGCAAAAGTGGACATTGGGCCCATTGAAAATGAACACAGGAGAGATCGTAGTGGGAAACAAATAAATGGTTGGGGAACTGAATAATTACTTCGTGTCAGTCTTCATGATGGAAGACATGAGTAATTCTCCAATTCAAGAGAGTGAGGGGGCAGAGCTGAGTATGGTGGCCATCAACAAGGAGATGTCGCTAGAAAAATTGAATGGCCTGAAGATGGAGAAATCACCTGGACCAGATGGACTACATCCCAGAGTCCAAAGGGAGATAGCTGAAGAGATAGTACAGGCATTATTAGTAATACTTCAGGAATCACTAGAATCCGGGAGAATCCCAGAGAACTCAAAGATTGCTAATGAAACACCCTGGTTTAAAAAGAGAGAAAGGCAGAAGTTGGAAAACTACATGACAATTAGCCTAGTTGAAACTTTATTGCTGGAACAGCACAGCAGGTCAGGCAGCATCCAGGGAACAGGAGATTCGACGTTTCGGGCACAGGCCCTTCTTCAGGAATGAGCCAGGAATGAGGGCACAGGTTTAGAGGAGAAGAAACAGAGATAAGGAGAAACCAGACTGTGGAGGCCAGGTCATTGAGTATACTTAAGGTGGAGATAGATGGGTTCTTAATTGTTAAAGGGATCTAGAGTTACAGGGAGAAAGCAGGAGAACGGGGTTGAGAAACCCATGATTGAATGGGTCCTGAAGAAGGGCCTGTGCCCGAAACGTCGAATCTCCTGTTCCCTGGATGCTGCCTGACCTGCTGTGCTGTTCCAGCAATAAAGTTTCAACTTTGATCTCCAGCATCTGCAGACCTCACTTTCTCCTTGACAATTAGCCTAACCTTGGTCATGGGTAACATTCTAGAATCCATTGTGAAGGTTGAGATTTCTGAATACTTGGAAGTGTATGATAAGATAAGGCAAGGAAGCATGGTTTCATCAAGGGCAGGTCATACCTGACACATCTTCTGGAATTCTTTGAAGAAGTAACAAGCAGATTAGACCAAGGAAAACCAATGAATGTTATCTACCTGGATTTCAAGAAGACCTTTGACAAGGTGCCACACAGGAGGCTACTGAGCAAGATAACGGTGCATGGTGCTACAGGCAAGGTGTAGTGGCCCTGGAGGGTGCTCAGAGGAGATCCATGAGAATGGTCCCAGGAATGAACAGCTTAACTGTTCATGAGGAATGTTTGAACACTCTGGGTCTATACTCAATGGAGTTTAGAAGGTTGTGGTGAGATCTACTTCAAACATACAGAATACTGAATGGCCTGGACAGAGTGGATATTGGGAAGTTGTTTCCATTGGTAGGACAGAGTAGGACCTGAGGGCACAGGCTTAGAGGAGAAGAAACAGAGATAAGGAGAAACCAGACTGTGGAGGCCAGGTCATTGAGTATACTTAAGGTGGAGATAGATGGGTTCTTAATTGTTAAAGGGATCTAGAGTTACAGGGAGAAAGCAGGAGAACGGGGTTGAGAAACCCATGATTGAATGGGAGAGCAGACTCGTTGGGCTGAATGGCCTAATTTGTGCTCCTATGTCTTATGGTCTTATAATGATGCCATGGATCTACACCAGACTTAAAAACAAAGCACCTCTCTCTCTCTCTCCTTGTAGAAAAGTAGCAAAGAAGTGGGAGATAGCTCACTATTCTCACTCGCCGTAAGGCCTTGCCTCTAACCAGTGACTGAGAAAGTGAACAATTCGTGTACTAATTGCCTTCTGCCTGTAGTAAAGAAGTGAAAAGACTTTGAAAGAAAAAAAATTCTTGTAATTCTGGTCTCCTTCCCTTTCCCAGGCGGGTCATGACAAACAGTAAGAGTCTGGTATATGTCTGAATAGTACATGGTATTTGGACTTAATATGTCTGAAGATAGCTCTTGGCCTTGCTGTGTCTTGAACAAGCCTGTATTGAACCTGAGCTCATGGTTGTGGACATAAAACCAAGCAAGAAATGAGCCACCTTCTCCAGCATAATGAGGGATGGGGAATAAATGCTAGCCCAACCTGAGATGCACACATCCTATGTACAAATGAAGCCAGTTCTATGATTTAATTCTGGGAGATAGACTGTTGGTCTCATTATCACGAAAATTTCAAATATCCTATTCCCTGCAATGTGCCGTAATCGGCTAATTCTGGTCCAATGTTATTTCTATTTTAAGCAAATATTTTAAAATTGTTTTAAATATATTCTAAATTTCATATATGTAGCATTTGTGTCTTTCAATATCCAACTTGACAGCATGGTGACTCAGTGGTTAACGTCGCTACCTCACGTCGTCAGGGACCCAGGCTCAATTCCAGCCTCTGGAACTGTCTTTGTGGAGTTTGCACATTCTCTCTGTGTCTGCATGGATTACCTCTGGGTGCTCCGGTTTCCTCCCACAATCCAAAGATGTGCAGGTTAGGTGGATTGACCATGCCAAATTGCCTCATAGTGTTTGGGAATGTGCAAGCTAGGTGAGTTAGTCATAGGAAATGCAGTGTTACAGGGATAGGGTAGGAGAGGTGAATCTGGGATGGATGCTGTTCAGGGGGTTGGTGTGGATGGCCTGCTTTCACACTGTAGGGATTCCATGACTGTTTGGTCATTCTCTCACGTTGGGTCATTAAAAGATTAGATTGCAGAACACATCAAACAATGGCTCTGCATATCCCATATAGTGTATGCACAAAGATAAAGCAGGTGTATACAAAGTGTATATAAATAAGAACACGCAACAGTAATTCTTTCCATTATCCCACCTTTATCCCCACAGACAAATGTGAAACAAAATTAATGTGTTGTTGTAAGCATGTTGTTGGTCAACCAGCATCTGTTGAGAAAATAGTTGAGCTAACATTTCATGTGTGAGTTCATTGCCAATGGGGAGATGTGGCTTTTCAGTGGATACGGTAGAGGCTGGTTATTGTCATTATAACCCGAAGAAAGGAAACACCTAGGTGTTGAAAGTAAACAGGAGTGCAAATGACAACAAATGAAAGCTTACGATCCATTTGTGCTTTATAGAAAGAGCTGTTACATGAAACATGTTGATAGCATGCTTTTATCACTAATCTTCTGGTGAAGGCTAGAGTTATCACAGAGATCAAAAGCTTCGTTATGTAATAATTCTTCATTTAGAGGTGTGCTGTAATTGCTCAACAAACTCCTGCAAAGACCATAAAATATGAGAATCCAAAGATTTTGCTGGAGCTCATTACTCTTTATTTCTTTCTTTGGTACTGTACTTTTATTCTTCTCTATGTGTTTCTTTTCTTGCAGATTAAAACTCTTTCTCATCAGAAAAATTTCTTGTGTCATGAGGAAACACCTTCGTCATTTCTCAACCAACTTCTGTTAAGATTTCTTGTGCTTCTGCCTTACTAAATGCTCTCAGTCAGAAAGATCTTTGAAAGCTCAAAGTTTTAAACAATTCGCTGATTGACTTTGGATGCTATTCTGTTCTCATCCCAGATTTTCCACAGTTGTTTGATTCACCCCTGTTGATTTGTAAGTTAGCCCCTTATTACATTTGAGCTTGAAGGTTGACTGTTGTTGAGGTGGTGATGTTGGATAAAAGGAGTGGGAGGCTTGGGCATAAGAATATACTCTGACAAACTAAACAATGGGGAGGGGAGAGGGGTCAGGAGAGAGAATTAAGCAAGTTTCAGTAGCTTTCTCTTGATCCTTTTGTTGGCTTCTGGGAGCATGTGCTGTGATGTGCTTGTATTGCACTGTTAAGTTATTTTTATGCTGAAATGTCACCATGCAGTTTCTTTGAAAGTGAAATCTTTGATGATGACAGGTCCGAGCTGCATAGTCTGATAGCTTCTTCTGTCATTATTATTCTTACTGTGCAGCACCAGAAGCCCATTGAATTTGTTGATTAAGGCTATTGATTCCTTATGGGATCCAAACACAATTTATTCAGTGGTCACCCACACCACCAGCTGTGCATGCAGCATGTTGTGTGATTGCATTTTGATGTGTCAACTTCCTGAAAAATAATATGAGCTGATCCCATTTCACAAAGATCATAATGCTCTGCATTGCCAATCCTAAACTCGCTAAGTGTCTTTACTATATCCTCAAGACTGCACCAGTCTTGAGGAACCAGTCTGTTTCTGATCTTCTGAGGATTTGAGTTCAAATCCCACCAGGATGATAATAAAACTTTTATTGATTTCAATAAAAATCTGGAATAAAAGTTTAGTCCACTGGTGACAGTGTAACCACCATCGATTATTGTTAAAAAAAAACATGTGGTTAACTAATGTCTTTTAGGGGAGGTAATCTACCAACCTTACTTGGTCGCCAAATATGAATCCAGATCTGCAGCAAAAGGGTTGACCCTTAACTAACCTCTGGCAATTAGTGATTAGCTGTAAATGTTTGTCGAGCCAAAGAAACCCACATCCCATATTTGAATAATAAAATCATGCCTTGGTTTCTCAAGGATGAAATCAGTATCCTCAGCAATATTAATGTTCATTATGAGAATTATTTTTATTTTTTCTTCTACCTTCTCCAGTGAAATTATGGAAGGATAACCAGTGTTGGCAAAACAAGTGCCAACAACATCCCGTGAACAAATGAAGTAGACTTCTTACTCCTTTGCCACTGAATAAGCTTGAGAAACAAATTCAAACTGCAGCTAGAGTGGATTGGGGAAGAAGTTTAGGAGCAAAACCAGTTGAGGAAAAATGGCAGATGTTTAGGAAAATATTTTGTGCCTTAAAGCCAAGATATATTTGTGAAAAAGACGCATTCAAGGAAGGGGATAAGCCTTTCAAGGTTAACTAGGGAAGTTAAGGCTGGCATCAAATTGAAAGAAAAGCATACAATATGGCAAAGATTAGTGGTAAGCCAGAGTATCGGGCAAGTCTTACAAACAAATGAAAGGCATCTGGGGACAGAAAGAGGGAGTATATAAGTTTTGAGGGGAAACTTGTAAGTAATATCAACATAGACAGCAAGAGCTTCTTTAAATATAAAGAAAGGAAGCGGAAGCTAAAGCTAACAAAGTCCCCTAAGAGAACACGGCTGGGGAAACAATAATGGGGAATCTGGAAATGGAAGCAGAGTTAAATAAATACTTTACATACGTCATGACATAGAAGACACGAATAGCACTCCAAAATTATTAAGCATTCAAGGGGCAAAGAGGAGGAGAAAAAAATAAATCACTTGTGGGTGGCATGGTGGCACAGTGGTTAGCACTGCTGCCTCACAACGCCAGAGACCCGGGTTCAATTCCCGCCTCAGGCGACTGTGTGGTGTTTGCACATTCTCCCTGTGTCTGCGTGGGTTTCCTCTGGGTGCTCCAGTTTCCTCCCACAATCCAAAAATGTACAGGTTAGGTGAATTGGCCATGCTTAATTGCCCATAGTGTTAGGGGCAGGGGTGAATGTAGGGGAATGGGTCTGGGTGGGTTGGGAACTAATGGAGCTAAAGTCCAATTAATCCCCTGGACCTGATGAGATAAAATTTAGGGTATTATACAAAGATGGTGGATGCACTGGCAGCAATCTTACAAGAATCCCCAGATTCTGGGAAGATCCAAGAGAATTAAAAAACTGTCAGTGTCATACCTTCACTTATAAAAGGAAGGAGACAAAAATAGTTTATGATAGGCCAGTTAGCTTAAGTTTGTAATTGGGAAAATGTTAGAGACTATTATAAGGAATATAACTGTGAGTATTTAGGAATGTGTGATCAGGAAGAGTCAGCATGGCTTCACAGAGAAGAAATCATGCCTCACAAATCTAACAGACTTCTTTGAGGAAGCAACAAAACAGTGGGTGTGATATATTTGGATTTTTAGAAGGTCCTTGATAAGGAGAACACACAGGCTACTTAATAAGGTAAGAGCCCATGATGTTGGAGGTAGTACATTAGTATGGATAGAGAATTGGCTATCTAACTGAAGACAGGCAGTTGGAATAAGGGGGCCATTTTCATGATGGCAGCCTGTATGTCGTGATGTGCCAAAGGTATAAGAGTTGGGACTGCAATTTTTTACATTTATTTACTCACTGAAGTTTAGAAGAATCAGAAGCGATGTTGTTAAAATATGAAAGATTCTTAGGTAACTTGACAGTTCAGTTGCAAAACAATTGTTTAGCCTTGTGGGAGAAGCTAGGACCAGAGGACATAATCTCAGCGTATTAAGACGAGACGAGGAGAAATTTCTTCTCTTGGTGCAGAGTGAATTTTTAGTATTCTTTACAACGGAGGGCTGTAGAAATAATGTGGGTTCAATTCAGGCACTGATTCTCAATCTCCTTCCTCATCTGAGATGTAGTGACCCTGAAGTTAAACCACTACCAATCATCTCTCTTTAAAGAGAGTGTGACCCAATGGGTTAGTAACACAATGGCAACTTTACCTTTATAGGTTGTGATGTTATGTATGTTCAAGACTTAGACAAACCTATCATTAATGAGGTAATCGAGTGTTATTGGGAAAACGTAGACAATTGGAGTTGAGGACAATCTGATCAGTCATGATCACATTGAATGGCTAAACAGATATGGCGGGCGAAGTAAATTCTTTCTACTCCTTCATCTTACATTTCTGTTTTTATTCCCTCATGGGATGTGGGCATTGCTGGCTGACCAGCATTTATTAGCTGTGCTAGTTGCCCTTAAGAAGGTGCTGGTGAACTGCCTTCTTGAACCGCTGCAGTCAACGTGCTGTGGCTTGACCCACAATGCCCTGAGGAGGGAATTCCAGGATTTTGATCTAACGACAATGAATGAATGGGATTATATTTCCAAGTCAGAATGGTGAATGGTTTGATGCAGTTTCCATATATCTATTACCCTTGTCCTTCTCAATGGTAATGTATTTGGAAAGTGGGAGTCTTGGTGAATTTCTGCAGTACGTTTTCTAGTTAGTACACACTGATGCTAGTAGTTAGCATCGGTGGAGGGTGGATGCTTGTCAATTTCATGCCAATCAAGCTGGCTGCTTTATTCTGATGGTGTCAAGCTTCTTAGTGTTGTTGGAGTTGCACCCACCCAGGCAAGTGAGGAGTATTCTCCTGACTTGTGCCATGGAAATGGTGGACAGGCTTTGGAGAATCAGGAGGTGATTTATTCGCTGCAGTATTCCTAGCCTCTGTGCTGCTTTTGTAGCCGCTGTGTTTATATGGCAAGTCCAGTTGAGTTCCTGGTCAATGGTAACCCTCAGGATGTTTGATAGTGGGGGATTCAGTGATGGTAACACCATTAATTGTCAAGTGTGGTGCCACATGTCAGCCCAAGTCTGGATATTGTCCAGATCTTGTTGCATTTGAACATGAACTGCTTCAGCATCAAAGAGACACAAATTGTGCTGAAAATTGTGCAATCATCAGTGAACATTCCCACTTCTGACCTTATGATGAAGAGAAGGTCACTGGTGAAGCAGTTGAAGGTGTTTGTAACTAGGACAGTACCTTGAGGAACTCCAGAGATGTCGTGGACCTGAGATGACTGACCTCCTTCAACCACAACCATCTTCCTATGTGCCAGGTATAACGCCAACCAATAGAGAGTTTTCCCCTGATACTCATTGATTCGGGTTTTGCGAGGTCTCCTTGATGCCACATTTGGTTGAATGCAGCCTTGAATCCAAGGCTTGTCACTCTCTCCTCACCTCTGGAATTCAGCTCCTTTGTCCATGTTTAAACTGAGGCTACAAAGAGGCCAGTAGCCCAAATTGGGCACTATAGAGCAAATTATTGCTGAGCAGATGCTGCTTGATAGCACGATAGACAATACCTTCAATCACTTACAGTTTAATTTCTTTGTTGAGACTTTGAAGCATAGAGTAACATGTCTGTTAACTATGTAATGTGGATTTGTTGCAATTATTTTGTATGTAGTACATAGACATTGAACAGGACAGCAACGTCATGTCTGTGCAACCATGATGCCAATGTAAACTAATCCCACCTGCATGCATGTGCTCTGTATCCCTTTATTCCCTCCCTGTTCATGTATCTGTCTAAATGTCTCTTAAACTTTGCTAATGCATCTGCTTCCACCATCTTTATTGGCAGCATGTTCTAGGCACCTACCACTAGAATATGAATAGTCAGAGTCTTTTTCCCAGGGTAGAAATGTAAGTTACTTGGGAACATTGTTTTAAGATAAAAGTGCGAAAGTTTAAAGGAGATGTGAGAGGCAGGTTTGTACACAGAGAGTAAAGCACAGTTATGAAGAAGGGTCACTGGAGCCGAAATGTTAACTCTCATCTCTCTCCACGAATGCTGCCAAGCCTGCTGAGTTTTTAATACCCAGTTAATATGGTTTGCCATGGCTGAAAACAACTTATATTGCAGCTTTAATATATTGAAAATTCCGAAGAACATTCTAAAACAAAGCTACACTCCACACCACATTAAAGCAGTGGTAGGTCATGTGACCAAAAGCTTGGTCAACTAAGTCAGCCGTATGATGAACATTACATTCGAAATTCACCTGAAAATCAAACATGCCAAGAAGATTGTGAACAAACTGAAGTAATCTCAGACTGTTGCCAGGAAGAGTGGTATCAGAAGTTAGAAAATGGAATTTGGAACAGAGGGACTTAAAATAATGTCTTCTGTTCTCCCATTGGAGGACATTTCTCATCCAGTGCTGAATGTCAGGATGCAGTCTAATAATAAAGCAACAGTGGTGGACTCAAGAGAGTTATAGCTCGGTGTCTTCAATGTACATGTGATAAGTATTGCTGTCCTTTCAGATTTTGTGATCAAGAGAAGACATTAGGTGAGGAACAAGAGGAGGCCAAGGATTGATCCTTGAGCAGACTCCCAAAGGAAATGGTGCAGAAGCAGGAAGAGAATCATTGTCAATGATTCTTTTGTCTTTGGTCAGATAAGTGAGAATGGATCAAGATGTCAGCAGTCGTACTGAGATGGGTGAAAGTGGAGATCTACTGTCAGCAGAAGATGGAATGGCCAACCATGTCAAAGGCTGCAATGGGAAGGATGTGGAGAGAAAGTTTCCTTTTGTCACAATTGCATAAGATGTCAGTTGTGACATGAACCTTGTCTCAGTACTTGCCTGAAAAAAATTAGACTTTACTGGGATGGTATAGGGAGACATGTAGATGGTATTGTCAAATTACTGTAGGAGGAGGTCATTGAGGTGCATTTTTATTTACACCATTCCCCTGTAAATATTTTTTTTTTCAAGCATATGGCCAGTTTCCTTTTGCAAGTTATTATTAGTCCAAGTTTTCTAAACTGGGTCAGACTCCCAGTCTCCTATTCCTCTTTGATTTTTGGGCTAAAGTTCCAAACTTGTTGAATGTGAGAATCCCATCACACAGCAGTGAAGGGAATCTTTCTTGAGGGAATGCACCCTTTAGATGGCACTGACATCAATATGATTAGATTAGAGTTCCTATCGTGTGGAAACAAGTCCACTCCGACTCTCCGAAGAGTAACCTACCCAGACCCATTCACCTATCCTACATTTACCCCTGACTATTGCACCTAACACTATGGGCAATTTAGCATGGTCAATTCACCTGACTTGCACATCTTTGGATTGTGGGAGGAAACCCACACGGACACCGGGAGAATGTGCAAACTCCACACAGACAGTTGCCCGAGGCTGGAGTCAAACCTGGATCCCTGGTGCTGTGAGACAGCAGTGCTAACCACAGAGCCACTGGCAGAAGTGGGTACTGCAGATGCTGGAGATTAGAGTCAAGATTAGAGTGGTGTTGGAAAAGCACAGCAGGTCAGTCAGCATGCAAGGAGCAGGAAAATCGAAATTTCGGGCAAAAGCCCTACATCAGGAATGAGGCAGGGAGCCTTGGAGGTGGAGAGGTAAAATTTATCTCTCCACCCCCGAGATTCCCAGCCTCATTCCTGAAGAAGGGCCTTTGCCTGAAACATAGTTCTTCCTGCTCCTCAGTTGCTGACTGACCTGCTGTGTTTTTCCAGCACTACTCTAATCTTGACTGACATTAAATATTCCAATCGAGAAAGGGTTTAAATGCCCTAGAACCTCTTTAAGAAGCTATAGAATGAGGGTAAAAGAGTAGGATGGCAGGTGGATAGGTTAGGGGTTGGGTGAGCAGTTAGTTTGGATTATGTCAGATTTGGGAGTCAGTTAAGTGGTCGAGCGGTATCTGCATGAGTGGGGTAGTGGAGGAGTTGGGTTTCAGAGGAAGTGATGGGTTTAAGTTGTCAGGTCCATTTGAGAAGATATTTGCAGGTTCAGCAGGACTTTGGAGGATCAAGGCATGGGGAAGATGTTTTGTTTGAGAGGTTGGAGGGCAGAAGGGAGATGTGGCTGGGTGAGCAGTTGTGGAGATAGAATTGGTATTTTTCAGCCCATCAGCCTAACATTTCCTGGGTAACTATCCAGATAAGAAGTCGGAACTATCCAAAGTCAACAGTGCTCTCTCGTGAGCCATGTCTCATCTCTGCTGATCTGGGTATTGAAAGATCTGAGCCACTGAATCCTTTTCATCATCCTTTCTAAATAGGTTAAAATCTACTGACTAGGGTTTAGAAGAATCAGAGATGATCTCATTGAAACCTATAGGATTCTTAAGGGACTTGACAGGGTAAGCGCAGAGAGGATCATTCTCCTCACGGGAGAGTCTAGGACTAGCAGACAGTCTCAGGTTAAATAAGCACCAAATGAATGGTAATTCGGGTCCTGTGGAGAGTTGCTGAACAAAGAGACCTTGGAGGGCAAGTTCATAGTTCCTTGAAAGTGGTGTCGCGTGTAGATAGGATAGTGAAGAAGGCGTTTGGAATGCTTTCCTTTATTGGTCAGAGCATTGAGTATAGGAATTGCTGCTGTACAGGATATTGGTTGGGCCAGTTTTGCAGTAATGCAATCAATTTGGATCTCCTTCCTATTGGAAGGATGTTGTGAAACTTGAAAGGGTTCAGAAAAGATTTATAAGGATGGAGTTACAGGGAGAGGCTGAATAGGCTCGAGTTGTTCTCCCTGGAGCATCGAAGGCTGAGGGGTGACTTGATAGAGATTTATAAAATCATGAGGAACATGGATAGGATAAATAGACAAGGTCTTTTTCCTGGGTGGGGGAACCCAGAACTAGAGGAGATAGGTTTAGGGTGAGAGGGGGAAGACCTAAAAGGGACCTAAGGGGCAATGTTTTCACGCAGAGGATGGTGCGTGTATGGAATGGGCTGCCAGAGGAAGTGGTGGAGGCTGGTACAATTACAGCATTTAAAAGGCAACTGGATGGGTATTTGATTAGGAAGGGTTTAGAGGGATATGGGGCAAGTGCTGGCAAATGGGACTAGATTAGGTTGGAATATGTTGGACTGAAGGGTCTTTTTCTGTGCTGTACATCTCTATGCCTTGACGAAGACTGAGATGAGGAAGAATTTCTTCTGTCAGAGGATTGAGTCTTTGGAACCCCTTGCCAGAGATCCCTGTGGGGCAGAGTCCTTGTATATATTTAATACTGAAAAAGATAGATTCATGATCTGTCCGGGAATCAACGATTACAGAGAAATAGCAGGAAAGTGATGGTGAGGAATGCTGGATCAGCAGTGATATTATTGAATGGTGGAATGGGCTTGAAAACCTGCAATCTTCTTCCTGACCTCTCCACCCACACCCCACTCCGGCCTATCACCCTCACCTTGACCTCCTTCCACCTATCGCATTTCCAACGCCCCTCCCCCAAGTCCCTCCTTTTATCTTAGCCTGCTGGACACACTTTCCTCATTCCTGAAGAAGGGCTTATGCCCGAAATGTCGATTCTCATGCTCCTTGGATGCTGCCTGACCTTCTGCGCTTTTCCAGCAACACGTTTTCAGCTTTGAAAGCCTATTCCTGTTTCAATTTCCTATGGTCTTACCGTTTGTCAGGCAGTCCATTTCTCATCATAACAACTTACTATATGAAAGTGATTCTCCTTTTCTCGTCTGTGATTGTCTTATCTTAAACCTGCATCCTATAATTATTGATCCCTTTGGCTGCATAGAAAATTTCTCCTTACTTACTCTATTGAGCCCACAGAATTTTAGATTCATCTATTAGGCCTTCCTTTAACATTCACTCTGGAGAACAATCCCAGCTGGTCTAGTTTCTCCAAATAACCCAAGTCCCTCAACCGTGTATGATCTCAGCAGTTGTCATCTGACACCTTGCCAAAGATTTTCAAGATTATGAAATGAGTTTACGAGGCTTCTTCCAAAATATCTCTGGATGCTGGATGATTTATGTGTGCATGTGCCTGGTTTTCTGTACTGAGCATTCAGATTGTGCAACTATCCTCAGTAATAGTGGGTTGGGCTGCTCAATAACAGCTACTGTTTATAACAGCAGAAAAAGGAAAAGAATGACAAACTATTAAGTCCAGTTCACTACATTTTCTCTGTTTTTTTCCATCTGGACAATGAGGAATTATCATTCTGCACTGAACATCTGGACTCTGGAGCATACTGTACCATCTGGTGTTTTTGAGATGTGAGAACAGGGAGAATTTAGTCTCTGTGCTCTTGCCAGAAAGTCTTCCACTTTTCTTTCCCCTTCTCATCTTCATGTGAAAACATACTGCTAATGCATAACTAAAGACACAAAATGTTTAAGGTCACTGATGCAAATTTCTGGGTCTATTTGTTTCTTCATTGAAATGCAAATCAAGGTTTAATATCGTGTCCCTGAGCACCACCTGCAGCAGCTACTGAAGCTGCGTTTTTCTGTTCAGTAACTGCTACAAGTCTCTTCAATTCAGTGGAGGCTGCTTTAATGGAACGCAGAATACTATTTATTTATTTTGAAGCGATACAGAGAGAAAAAAAAATTCTCAGCTCCAGGGAGAGTTTGCTTTTCTTTTATCATTTTCAGTGTGAAATTGTTCCACTTGAAATAGACCAGCCTCCTTCCCCTTCAGTTGGAGTGACAGACTTAGAAAAGTGCTTGGAAATACACCTGGGAACATCCTGATTTCCTGTGACAGGTCCCCGACTTAATTTATGCTGCACCGAGACAAGGTGTCAGAGCATAGGTTATGTTACCTACTGCTTGGGGAGCATGTGCGTTCTGGCATTCTCTAAAACAGTTTGGAAAAAGTGCCAGGTATGTAGCTCATTACATCTGCTGCTGTCCCTTGTCCATTCCGGGATTCTGCGATTTAAATTATAGGTAGGTTGTAATCCACAGCCCTCAAACATCCTGGCAACAAAACAGTGTCTTCACCACAATAGCGGTGGCACTGCTGCTGAAAATAAATGTTGATCCTTTGCCAGATCATGACGTTTTTATTGCCAGATTGGTGCAGTTGGAACTGAAGTATCAATAAATCCATTGCCAATGATTGCAGCTATTATTTGGAGGAATTCAGGTTGACACATGGTTTTATGTTCTGGATCAGTGGTGCTGGAAGAGCACAGCAATTCAGGCAGCATCCGAGGACAGGCAAAATCGACGTTTGATCCAGAATCTGGTTTCCAGCATCTGCAGTCATTGTTTTTACCTACATGGTTTTATGTGTCAAATAGCCATAGCTTCTAAAATGACAGTGATACATGAAGGTAAATGTTTGACTTACCACCCGGTTATAAAACCAGCTTTGTGGATCAGCTGCATGCTATAGAAACCATTCAATTTTTGCTACCATTGGTATCATCAGAGATGAAAATTGATTTTGATTTTCAGTGTTGTGCCAGGCTATTCATTTGAAATCTTCCTTGTAATTTTCCTGTTCTTTCTCCTCAGTGTTGAAATCAAATCTGAAATAAGATGTAAAATGGAAAATGGTATCAGAGTAACAAACCAGTGTGATCCTCACAAGAATTGCAGTAGATAAGACCAAATTTTACTTGAAATCACATTTTAGGGCATAATTTGAAAACTCAGGTTACCATTGATTCATTCTCTTTTGTGTTTATTGAAGTAACATTATTACTGTAATCAATGGAACATCTTCCATTGGTTACAACAAACCTTTGAACTCAGAGTTTTAAAAAAGATTGTCCATGTTGTGGTTAATATCCTTTTCCAAAGTAAAATAATTAATGGGAGAATAGGACCAGTCTTAAATGAGGAATCAAGCGGGCTAAAAGGGGTCATGAAATAGCTTTAGCGAGCAGAATTAAGGAGAATCCCAAAGGTTTTTATTCTTCTATAAGAAGCAAGTGGGTAACCAGAGAAAGGATTGGTCCACTAAAGGATAATGAAGGAAGGCTGTGTGTCGAACCTGAGAAAATGGGTGAGATTCTGAATGATTACTTTGCATCAGTGTTCACTGAGGAGAGGAACATGATGAATGTTGAGATTAGAGATCGAAGTTTGATTGCTCTGGATCACGGTTGACATAAGTTGGGAAGATGTATTGGGTAGGCTAAAGGTTATTAAGGTGGACAGATCCCCAGGACTGGATGGGATCTATCCCAGGTTGCTGAGAGAGGCGAGAGAGGAAATAGCTGGGGCCCTGACAGATATCTTTGTAGCATCCTTAAACACAGATGAGGTGCCAGAGGACTGGAAGGTTGCTCATGTTGTCCCCCTGTACAAGAAGGGTAGGAGGGATATTCCAGGTAATTGTAGACCAGTGAGTCTGAAGTCAGTAGTGGAAAAGTTGCTGGAGAAGGTATTGAGGGATTAAATCTATTTGTATTTGGAAAAGAATGGGCTTATCAGTGATAAACAACATGGTTTTCTGTGGGGGAGATCGTGCCTTACCAACTTAATAGAGTTATTTGAGGAAGTGACCAAGTTGATAGATGAAGGAAAGGCTGTAGATGTCATGTATATGGACTTTAGTAAGACATTTGATAAAGTTTCCCCATGGTAAACTAATGAAGAAAGTGAAATCACATGGTGTGCAGGGTGTTCTAGCTAGGTGGATAAAGAACTGGTTGAGCAACAGGAGACAGAGAGTAGTAGCTGAAGGGGGTTTCTCAAAATGGAGAAAGGTGATTAGTGGTGTTCCACAGGGATCAGTGCTGGGGCCACTGTTGTTTGTAATATACATAAATGATCTGGAAGAGGGCACTGTTGGTATGATCAGCAGGTTTGCAGATGACACAAAGATTGGTGGAGTAGCAGAAAACATAGGGGACTGTCAAAGGATACAGGAGAATACAGATAAACTGGAGAAGTGGCAGATAGAGTTCAATCCAGGCAAATGTGAGGTGATGCATTTTGGGAAGTCTAATTCCAGAGCAAATTATACAGTAAACAGAAGAGCCTTGGGGAAAGTTGATGAGCAGAGAGATCTGGGAGTTCAGGTCCATTGTACACTGAAGGTTGCTACACAGATGGTTAGAGTGGTCAAGAAGACATATGGTATGCTTGCCTTCATCGGACAGGGTATTGAATATAAGTGCTGTAAGTCATGTTAACATTGTAGAAGACATTGGTTCGGCTGCATTTAGAATTCTGTGTACAATTCTGGTCGCCGCATTACCAAAAGGATGTGGACACTTTGGAGACGTGCAGAGAAGGTTTACGAGGATGTTGCCTGGTATGGAAGGTGCTCACTATGAAGAGAGGTTGAGTAGGTTAGGATTGTTTTCATTAGAAAGAAGGAGATTGAAGGGGGACCTGATTGAGGTCTACAAATCATGAAGGGTATAGACAGGGTGGATAGAGATAAGCTTTTTCCCAAGGTGAAGAATTCAATAACGAGATGTCACACGTGAGAGGTGAGAAGATTTAAGGGGGATACATGCAGCAAGTACTTTACACAGAGGGTGGTACATGCCTGGAACACGTTGCTAACATAGGAGAGGCAGACATAGTAGATTCATTTAAGATGCGTCTGGACAGATGCTTGAGTAGGTGGGGAGCAGAGGAATACAGATGCTTAGGAATTGTGCGACAGGTTTAGACAGTAGATTCGGGTCAGCTCAGACTTGGAGGGCCGAAGGACCTGTTCCTGGGCTGTAAATTTTCTTTGTTCCGTTCTTTGTTCTTTGTTCTATCAGAAGCATACAAGATGATGATGCTGTAGCAATGATGGCGGAGTCACATGTTTGAATAAATTAAGCGGGAAAGGAGCAGTTGCTGTGACCAAATGGGAAGAAGCCTTAGAACCATGGACATATGAACGGAAGTAGACAATTCAGCCTGTCGAGTCTGCTCTTCAGTTCAATATGACCATGGATGAACTGATGAAAAAATCCACTCCACTTTTCTGTCTTTTCCATCTACCCATGATCCCCTCACTGATTATAAAATCTGTCTATCTCAGACTGAATATATTTAACGATGCAGCCTCCTGAGACCGCTGCAGTAAGGAATTCACAGATTCAGCACTTCTGAGAGAAGAAATTCCTCCTCATTTTGTAAGGGCTCAAAGATTGGTATGAGTGGAATAGCTTTCAGTTCATGGGGCACTAGCATCAGGACTTGAGTTGAAGGGAGCTATACCAGTGGGATGGGCTTCACTTGAACCATGTCCTGGTACATCAAATAACTGGTTGGAAGAAGGTTTGGGAGAGGGGAAAAGTAGGGTTACAAAGCAAGAGGATATGGCAGAATTACAGGGCAGCTATTTTGATAACTATACCCAGAATGAGTCCGGAAAGCACAGAGGATGCAAACATAGAAAAACAGCTGTAAATAGGGGCAAAAGCAGAACAGGCCCTCTCAAAACAATGACTATAGCAAAGTAGAATTTAGCGTTGAGTTTGAGGGGGAGCAACTTGGGATATAAACAACTGTGCTAAGCTTCAATAGGGGTAAATTCAGAGGAGTGAGTTAGAGCAGCCTGGAGTGGACTGGGAAAGGAGCTTAGCAGCAAATATCGTGGAAGTAAATGGCAGTTGTTTAAGAAAATAGTTCAAGGCTCATAGCAAAGCTATATTCCCATGACAAAGCAGATTGTAGGAAAGGGATAAGCTAACAAGAGAAGTTAAGAATAGCATCACTTTTTTAAAAAAATGCATAAGATGGTAAAGATTAGTGGTGAGAGAGAGGATTAGGAGCATTTCTAAAAAACAACAAAAAACAACCAAAAATATTATAGAGAGAGAAAATAATTTTTGAGAGTAAACTTGCAAAAAATGTAAGAACATAAGAACCAAGAACAGGATGTAGGACATTCAGCTGCTGGAGTCTGCCCTGCCATTCATGATGGACAGCAAAAACTTCTTTAAATGTAGTAAAGGGAGGAGAGAAGCTAAAGTGAACATAGGCCGCTTAGAGAATGAGACTTGGGAAATAATAATGGGGAGCCAGGAAATTGCAAATGAGTTGACTAAATACTTTGCCTCAGTCTTCATAGTGGAAAGCAGTAATAACTAAATCACTAAATCCCCAAATTACTATACAGGGCAAAAGGACAAGAAATAAATACAATATCTATCACTAGAGAAAAAGTGCTGGGCAATCTAATCAGGCTAGGATGTCCTCTAGGCCTATGTCCTAGGATATTAACAGAAGTAGGCACAAAGACTATGTAGGCACTGTAATAATCTTCCAAGACTTTTTAGATTCTATCAAAGTCCCAGACTCTTGAAAACTGCTTCTGTGCCACATTTATTTAATAAGTAAAGGAGACAAAATACTGTTAATAGTATGCCACTTAGCCTAATATCCATTATTGTGCAATTGTCAGACTATTATAAATATGGAATAGCAGAACATTTAAAAATAAATAATACACTCAAGTAGAGACAGCATGGCTTTATGATGAAGAAATCATATCTGACAAGTGTTATGGACCAGGCCTTTTCCCCTCAAAACATTCAAGAAGGTAGCCCAAACTCTAATGTTTCTAGTTGTTTTAAGCAGGTGTAAAGTGGATATTCCAGGAGTGGTGCAGTTGCCCCAACCACTTAGTTTGAAACATAACAGAATTTATTTCCAGACTACCGAAGGAAACACAAACAAAAGAGAGACAAATTTAAAATCACTTAACCTATCTGGAAACCCAGTTGACTCTATCTCAACTTAATGATACTGTTCCAAATACCTACAACATTCCCATAACAAGCCCTTGGCAAAAAGGTAAATTCAAACACAGGTACTTACAGGAGAGAGATTGCAGAGAGAGAAAGAATCAGCGTGGAGCTATTTCTTTGGGTCCAGTAGATATATATTAGTAGATATTTCCAGACATATCGGAACCTCTGCCCTTATGACCCCCTTGTGACAAAAAGCCAAGGACAGAAAAACCAAGGAGTAGCATCGTCACACAAGTCTCCTAGAATTATTTGAAGAGAAAGTGAGCAGGGTAGATAAAGGGGAATCAATGGATGCAAATTATTTAGATTTTTCAGGAAGTGTTTTATAAGCTACTACATATTAGATTAGTTTACCTTCAGTGTGGGAACAGGCCCTTCGGCCCAACAAGTCCACACCGACCCTCCAAAGAGTGACCCAACCACTCCCATTTCCCTCTGACTAATGCACCTAACACTATGGGCAATTTAGCATGGCCAATCCACCTAACCAGCACATCTTTGGACTGTGGGAGGAAACCGGAGCAACCGGAGGAAACCCACGCAGATCTGGCGAGAATGTGCAAACTCCATACAGACAGTCACCCGAGGCTGGAATCAAACCTGAATCCCTGGTGTTGTGAGGCAGCAGTGCTAACCACTGGGCCACCGTGCCGCCCAGATTAGTTAATAAGATAAGAGCCCATGGTGTTGGATGTAATGTATGAGCATGGATAGACGATTAGCCAACTCATAGAAAACAAAGAGTTGAAATAAGGATGGGGGAAATGCTTTTTCAGGATGGCAATCTGTAACTAGCAAAGTGCCAAAGGTCTGTGTGAAGTTTGCACATTCTCCCTGTGTCTGCATGGGTTTCCTTTGGGTACTCTGGCTTCCTCCCACAGTCCAAAAATGTGCAGATTAGGTGAAGTAGCCATGCTAAATTGCCCATAGTGTTAGGTGTATTAGTCAGGGGGAAATGGGCCGGGTGGGTTACTCTTCAGAGGGTCAGTGTGGAGTATTTGGGCTGAAGGGGCTGTTTCCACTCTGTAGGGAATCTAATCTCATCACAGCTGAGGTCACAACTATTCACAATATATATTAATGGTTTCAATGAGGAAAGTGTAATCAAGTGTACTGTAATAAAGTTTACCAGTAATACAAATATAGATTAGTATAGGTGGTGTGGGTGACAGAGGCTACAGAATAATTGTGCAAATAAGTGGGCAAAAACTTTGCAGACAGAATACAGTGTGGGAAAATGTGATGTCATATGCTTTCTCAAACAATATAGAAGAGCTGAATATCATTTAATTGGGAAAAGACTGCAGAAAGCTAAAGAGCAGTGGGATTTGGGAGTCCTCACTCATGAATCACAAAAAGCAAGCAATCACGTTCAGTGGGTAATTGGGAAAGAAAATGGAGTGTTTACTATTGTTTCAAAGAGAATGGGGTAAAATAGAAGGGAAATTTTGCCACAACTGCAAGGCACTAGTCAGACCACATCTGGAATACTGGGAGTAGTTTTGGGCCCCTTATTTAAGGAAATAAAGGATTACCTCTGTGTGAATTTCTATTAAACTTGAACCTGATTAATTGACAAAAGCTTGCCTGGTTCCTTTTTTGAGAATTGATTGGCTTTATTGGTTCACCACCCATACCAACAATTTATTCCGTATATTGGTCCGGTTTTAATTTTTTAAAAAATCTTACACCAGGACTTCATAAATCTCTTCCAGTGTTATAACTGTTTAAATCTGACACCATGTTTTAGTGGAGTATACCCTTAAATGTAATGAGACAATTGTCATCACACTTGCAACTTCATTCACCCTCACGCACTTGGATTTAAGCTAAGAAAAGAAAACTTTAGAGTGCGAAATAGCAGTTGTGTTTCAGCTTAAAAATAAATGAGAACAGTTTAGTTTATTTTCAATCTTTTCCATCATTGGATATGTTCAATAGTAGAGCAGCTGGAGCTGAACAGAATGATACACACCATGCTGTGCCTGGTGTGAAATTGGGCTTAGAGGTTTCAGTTCCTTTGCCAAAAACATTTAAAACTAAAAAAAATCTATCTTTCGAAATAATATATCTCCATTGGTGAATAATACTGGAGCTCAATGTCAAACAGATCATCTAAACTTCCATTTGATCTGTGCTTAAAAAGAAATAAGAAAGCAGGTGCACATGGGTGTTTAATACATCCATTTCTGAGTGCTACGGTAATGTTAAATGAAAGACATGCAAAAACAGGAATATTCTAAGGTATTCTTCTCTGGTAATTTTAAAAGAAGCAAGTGTTGTAAATAACTAGTATTACCTGAATTACTGTTAAATTTATACTTTTGCGAAAAATACCGACCATTTTTGAAAATGTTCCTATCCTTAACTTCGTGCTCTCCTTCATTCCTAAATTTGCTGACTAATGCAGCAGTATGAGTTTGTAGTCACTGTGCCCCCTCTGGGCATCAGTAACTGGGAATTCCTCCAATTTAATAAAAACAAAATACTGTAGATACCAAAAATCAGAAAGAAAACAGAATATAATGGACAATCTGAATAGATCAGGCAGTATCTGTGGAGAGAAGCAGGTTTAATGTTTGGAGTCCAATATGATTCTTCCTTAGAACTGCAGCAAGGTAGAAATCATAGAATCTCGACAGTGTGGAAACAGGCCCTTCGGCCCAACATATCCACACCAACCCTCTGAAGAGTATCCCAGCCAGACGCATTCCCCTACACTTGCTCTACATTTCCCATGACAAAGCACCTAACCTACGCACCCCTAAACACTACGGGTAATTTAGCATGGCCAATTCATCTAAACTGCACATCTTTGGACTGTGGGAGGAAACCAGAGCACCCAGAGGAAACCCACGCAGGCATGGGGAGAATGTGCAAACTCCAGGACGGCACGGTGGTTGAGTGGTTAGCATTGCTGTCACACTGCATCAGGGACCCGGGTTCAATTCCAACCTCGGGCGACTATCTGTGTGGAGTTTGCACGTTCTCCCCATGTGGTTTCCTCTGGGTGTTCCAGTTTCTTCCCACAATCCAAAGATGTGCAGGTCAGGTGAATTTGCCATGCTAAATTGTCCATCATGTTCAGGGTAAATGTAAGGGAATGTGCCTAGGTGGGTTACTCTTTGGAGGGTTGGTGTGGACTTGTTGGGCCGAAGGACCTATTTCCATACTGTAGGTAATCTAATCTAAAACCCAGGTCCCTGGTGCTGAGAGGCAGCAGTGCAAACCACTGAGCTACTGTACCGCACATATCGTTTCATGTTGTTGATGAAATGGCAAGAGTAAAGAGGCACAATAGGGAAGGTTAGAAGACAGAGGGAGATCCAAATGAAAGGGACTAGTAATGATTATAAAGAAACAACCATAAAGAAACAACAGAACAATGATCCAGAGTAGGTGTTAATAGCAGAATAAAAATCAGCTCTGTCAAAAAGCAAAATCATCAAGGCAGGATTTGACTGAGAGTGGCATTAATTTTGAGTCAGTATGAATGGGGGTAATCCCTTTGTTGGTTGGGGTCATATATGAAATGAAGATGTTTGCAGCACAGAAAGACACTATTTGACCCATCGTGTCTATTGCGGTCAATAAATATCTGACTACATTAATCCTATTTTCTAGCTTTTTTCACATATCAATAGCAACATAAGTGAGTATGTACAATAACTGCTGCTTAGATGTTAGAAGGGTTTCTGACTGGACCAGCTTTTCCGGCTGTGCTCGAGACTGCTCTAACCTCTGAGTGAAAAAACATTCGGCTCACCTCACGGCTTAGCCTTCTACTCCTTACATTAAATCTGTATCCCCTGGTTATTGACCCCTTGATGGATGATAAAGGTGCCTTCACATTCACCCCACATTAGCCCCACATAACCTAATATTCCTCTATCAGGTCCCATTACAACCTTCACTGCTTTAGCCCATGCAATGTTTCACACAGCACAGCCCAGACAGCATCCTGGTAAACCTCCTGTGTAATCATTTCTAGAAATGCACATAGATCTCCAGTTGTGGCCTAACCAACATCTTATATAATTCCAGCTTGCTCTTCCCTTTATTAGCCAAAGCATATAGTACAAATATTCTACATACCTTTGTAACCACCTTGTCAACTTGCACTATTATTTCAGGGATCCAAAGATAAGCACACGGGCGGCATGGTGGCACAGTGGTTAGCACTGCTGCCTCACAGCACCAGAGACCCGGGTTCAATTCCCGCCTCAGGTGACTGACTGTGTGGAGTTTGCACATTCTCCCTGTGTCTGCGTGGGTTTCCTCCGGGTGCTCCGGTTTCCTCCCACAGTCCAAAGATGTGCAGGCCAGGTGAATTGGCCATGCTAAATTGCCCGTAGTGTTAGGTAAGGGGTAGATGTAGGGCTATGGGTGGGTTGCGCTTTGGCGGGGCGGTGTGGACTTGTTGGGCTGAAGGGCCTGTTTCCACACTGTAAGTAATCTAATCTAATCACACCAAGGTCTCTCTGATCTTCAATAATTTCCAAGGTCCTACCATTCATAGTGTAAACCCTTGCCGTATTCAACCTCTCCAAGTATTATTTCACATTTTTGCAGTTGAATTTCATTTATCACTGCTCTACCCACCTGATTAACCCATTGATATTTTCCTGCAGTTCACAACTATCCTCCTTAATATTTACCATGTGACCAATGTTTGTTTTATCCACAACCTTATTGATCATATCCTCTACTTTTAAGTCTAAGCCATTAATGTATAACACAGACAGTAATGGAACCACTCAAGAGGCCTACTGAACCTCACTGGGAACAGACATCAATCACAGGAACATCCTCGATATCACCTTTTGCTTCCTGCTTCTCAGGACATTTTGGGTCCAACATGCCACTTTGCCTTGGTTCCAAGGGAGGCTTACTTTCTTGACCAGTCTGCCATGAAAGACCCTATCACAAACCTTGCTAAAGTCCATGTAGACCAGATCAAATGCTTTACCCTCATCAAAAGGCATGGCATTCTCCTCAAAAAGTTTGATAACATTTGTCAAACTCAGTCTTCTCTTAACAAATCCATCTCGACGATCCCTAATTAATCCATAGAATCCCTACGGGGCAAAAAAGAGGCCATTCGCTCATTGAGTCTGCACCAATCCTCAAAAGAGCATCCCACTCACACTCAGCCCTCTACCCTATCCCTGTAACTGTGCATTTCCCCTGGCTAATCCACCTAGCCTGCATATCCCTGGACACTACGGGCAATTTAGCATGTCCAATCCACCTAACCTGCACATCTTTGGAATGTGGGAGGAAACCAGAGCATCCGGAGAAAACCCACTCAGACACAAGGGGTATGTGCAAACTCCACACCAATAGTCCCCAAGGCTGGAATCAAACCCATTTCGCTGGCCCTATGAGGTAGCAGTTCTAACCATTGAACCACCACACCACATTTGTCTTGCCAAATGCAAATATAATCTGTTCACCAGAATTAGAGCCATACAGTCATAGTGATGTACAGCATAGAAACAGACCCTTCCATCCAACTCATCCATACAGCTCTAAATCCTTCCTATTCATATCTCCTTCCAGATACCTTTTAAATGTTGTAATTGTACCAGCCTCCACCACTTCCTCTGGCAGCTCGTTCCATACATGCACCACCCTCTGCATGAAAAAGCTGCCCCTTAGGTACCTTTTATATCTTTCCTCTCTCACCCTAAACATCTAGTTCTGGACTCCCACACCCCAGGGAAAAGACCTTGATTATTTATCTTATCCATGTCCCTCATGATTTTATAAACCACTATAAGGTCAACCCTTGGCCTCTGATGCTCCAGGGAAAACAATCACAGCCTAGTCAGCCTCTCCCTATAGGTCAAATCCTCCAACCCTGGCAACATCCTTGTAAATCTTTTCTGAACCCTTTCAAATTTCACAACATCCTTCATACAATTGCACACAATATTCCAAAAGTGGCATAATTAATGGCCTATACAAGCGCAACATGTCCTCCCAACACCTATACTCAATGCAATGAACAATAAAGGAAAGCATGCCAAATTCCTTCTTCACTAATCTATCCACCTGTGACTCCATTTTCAAGGAATTATGAACCAGCACTCCAAGGTCTCTCTGTTCAGCCACACTCCCTGGGACCTTACTGTTAAGTGTAAAAATCCTTCCCTCATTTGCCTTTCCAAAATGCAGCATCTCAAATTTATCTATATTAAACTCCATGTGCCACTCCTCGGCCCATTGGCCCATCTGATCAAGATCCTTGCACTCTGAGATAAACTACTTCGCTGTCCACTACACCTCCAATTTTGGTGTCACCTGCAAACTTACTAACTGTACCTCCTATGTTGACATCCAATCATGTATATACATGATGAAAAGCAATGGACCCAGCACCGATCCTTGTGGCACACCACTAGTCACAGGCCTCCAGTCTGAAAAGCAACCCCCCACCTCCATGCTCTGTCTTCTACCTTTGAGCCAGTTCTCTATCCAAATGGCTAGTTGTCCCTATCTTCCGTAATATCTAACTTTGCAAACCAGTCTACCATGAGGAACCTTATCAAACGCTTTATTGAAGTCTATATAGATCATGTCCACCTCTCTTCCCTCATAAATTCCTCTTTGTTACTTCAAAACACTCAATCGAGTTAGTGAAACATGATTTACCACTCATAAAGCCATGTTGACTATCCTAATCAGTCCTTGCCTTTCCTAATACATGCAAATCCTGTCCTTCAGGATTCTCTCCAACAACTTGCCCACCACCGTTGTCAGGTTCACCGTTCTATAGTTCCCTGGCATTTCCTTACCACCATTCTTAAACAGTGGCACAGCATTAGCCAACCTCTCGTCTTCCAGCACTTCACATGTGGATATCGATGATACAATATCTCAGCAAGGAGCCCAGCAATCACTTAATGACTTAATCACCAGGAAGATTAGACTGACTGGTCTTTAATTTCCTGTACTATCCTTTTGTCTCTATTTCTATAATGGGACAATGTTAACAGTCCTTCTCTCTTATGGCACCTTGCCTGTGGCCAGAGTGGTTTTGAAAATTATTACCAAGCCCCTGGCCCTGTCTCCCTCAACAGCTTTGGATACATCCTATCCAGATCTGCATTTCAAAGGCAGCCAAACTTGCTGGTACTTCCTTTCTCTCTATGTTAATTTCTTCAAATGTAGTTGTTGGAGGTCAGTCATCTCAGCCTGAGGACATCTCTGCAGGAGCTCCTCAGTGTTGTGTCCTCGGCCCAACCATCTTCAACTGCTTCTTCAATGATCTTCCCTCCATCATAAGGTCAGAGGATGAGATGTTCAATGATAATTGCTCAATGCTCATCACCATTCACAACTCCTCTGACACTGAAGCAATCCAAATGCAACAAGACAATATTCAGATTTGGCTGGCAGGTGGCAAAGAATATTCAAACCATGCAAGTGCCAGACAATGACCATAACATGCAAGAGAAAATCATGACTTTCCATTATAGTATTTCCTTTCTCGTCAAGTGAGGACAGATAAGAAGCCAAACTTATTTGACACATTTCCCACATTTCACTCCTTCCTGTTTCTCACAGAACCACAAAAAGGTTTGGTTTCCAGTCCTTCTCATTGGTTTTAATTCATTTGTGGGATGTGAGCAGCTTTTATTCCCTATCCCTTGCTGCCCTCCGGTAGATGGTGGTGAACTGCTGCAACCCTTTTGCTGCAGGTATGCCAACAATGCCATTAAGCTGGGAGTTTTCGGATTTTGACTCTCTGTCACTGAATGAATGGCGATATATTTAAAGTCAGGATAGGGAACTTACAGGTGGTGTTGTTCCCATGTATTGCTGTCATTGTCTTTCCAGATGGTAGTGTTAATGAGTTTGGTTTGACATTAAATCAACGCTTCATCTATCTGTTCAGATAAATGAACCTTTGGTACAATTTGAGGAAGTACACAAAACTTTACCCTAATATCTTGGCCAGCAGTCTTTCCTCAACTCAGACCAAGTGAAAAAGTTTAATTCGTCATTTATGCCATTTCTGTTTCTTGAACCTTGCTATGCTGTACTACTTTGTCTTTCTATTCTTTGGCTGTAACACACTTACACTAATTATCCTGTCTAAATCAATTAAATCATTATTGCTGTGCTTTTGCAAACAAATTAAGCTGTTGTATTGAATTATGATTATCTTTTAATTTTTTTTCTTTTAATAGTCAGATCTTTAGTGTTGACTTGATTTTTATTGCCAGAGCACTGGGGTAGATCTTGATTAGACATTAATATTATCACCATTGATTTCAAATCTCTCTATTGCTTCAGGAAAAACAACGGCAGCCTATTCAATCTTTCACACAGCTCAGCCCAGGCAGCATCCTGGTAAATGCCTCCAAGCCTATAAGCCCTCTGTGGTCCAGAAATTCTGACTTAATGCACATCCCTTACATTTTAATTGTGGTACAATTGTCTGCTGAATTTCAGTTTATCAAACGTTTTACTTCAGCAGATTTGAGAACTATTGGAAATTACTACATGGATACTCCTTGGTTTTTTTCTGCCTTCAGAGTTCAATGGATTTAGTCAGCATCTTTGGTATTATTTGCATTGAATGGAGCTGGATTAAATTGGTATGAAGATGCAGTGAAGCATTACTGACAACTGTAGTACTATGGGAAGAATTTCAAAACCTAATCTTAAATATTCTTTTGTTATGGATCAGACCAACCCCTCCAAAAATATATAAAGAAATTAGTCTAGAAAATTTATAGTTCAGCCAATTCTTTTATTCTATTTTAACTGTAGTGTAAAAATAAAATATGTTTTACTTAACATTGAATAATTTGACCAATCAAATTGCATAAAAGAATTGACTAAACTATAACTCAATCAAAATGCTTAGCAGTAGTTAATATATTTATTATTCTGTTAAGTAACTGTCTCAAAATAGTAACATCTCATTAACACATCCTTGGCAAGGGCAAATTCAGTAAAATAGTTTGCCTCTTATGCAATTCTAGTAGCAAGAAGAGAATCCCAGCTTCTAGCTGCAGCAGAGAGTGAAATAAGAGCTGCCACAACTAGCTTCTACAACTACTACAACTGCTACTGAAGTTTAAAACTGGTTCTGTGGGAGCTTGATCATACCCATTCAAGCTGCTTCTATTGCTCCAACTCCTAAAAAAGATTAGATTAGATTACTTACAGTGTGGAAACAGGCCCTTCGGCCCAACAAGTCCACACCGCCCCGCCGAAGCGCAACCCACCCATACCCCTACATTTACCCCTTACCTAACACTACGGGCAATTTAGCATCGTGCAAACTCCACACAGTCAGTCGCCTGAGGCCTCACAAGTTGTTTATTGATTTTGGAGCAGGGTAAAGCCAGGACTGCAGATGCTGGAGGTCAGAGGCAAAAAGTGTGATGCTGGAAAAGCTCAGCCAGTCAGGCAGCATCTGAGAAGCAGAAAAGTTGATGTTTCGAGCATATGCTCTTCATCTGGAATGTTGGAGCAGACTGCTTGTCACCTCTGTCTCAACCTTTCTTCACAAAAAGAACCCAGGACAAAATACATCTCTTGAAGCCATAGTATTGATTCACTTTGAATTTGGTAACATGTCAAATGGATCTCGAGGTGTCCAGCAACAATGAAGGATAAGTGAATAAGTGAACAAGCAAAATAAGTGAAATAAAAATGATATAATCCCTTTCAATTTAAATTTTGCAGGTTGTGCAGTAAATGATAGGACATACAATAGGATTTGGCAGAAAGGTAAAATATCATAAACAAATATTAAGTTACAATTTCAAGGAAACCATTGAAATTCTTACCATAGTAGAGACATTTTATTTGCTGCAAATATAAGATTTCAGGGCCAGTGAAGATATTCAGAATAATTCTGAACTTGGGACACCATTATAAGGCAGTTACCATCTCAATGAGCAAGGTGTAACTTTGTCAATGGATTGTACAATGATGCTAAGAGTGTAAGTGTTTCCAAGCCTATCAGTTTGATGATTTCCAATGTGTGGAATAATGTATCCTAATGGGAAGTGTTGATTCACCGACAGAAACTTCAGGATTTCTGTGTTTAACTGTGCATACATAGGCCTCAGAGAGTGCTGTCAGTTTTCAGAGAATCGCTACAGTGTAGAAACAAGGCAAAAATGAGGATTGCAGATGCTGGAAATCAGAGTCTGGATTAGAGTGGTGCTGGAAATGCACAGCAGGTCAGGCAGAATCCGAGGAGAAGGAAAATCGTCGTTTCTGGCAAAAGCCCTTCATCAGGACAGAAGGCAGGGAGCCTCCAGGGTGGAGAGATAAATGGGAGGGGTTGGGGCTGGGGAGAAGGTAGCAAAGAGTACAATACATGGATGGGAGTGGGGATGAAGGTGATAGGTCAGAGATGAGGGTGGAGCGGATAGGTGGCAAGAAAGATTGGCAGGTAGGACAGGTCATGAGGATAGCGCTGAGCTGGCAGGTTGGAACTGGGGTAAGGTGGGGGAGGGGAAATGAGGAAACTGGTGAAGTCCACATTGATGCCCTGAGGTTGAAGGGTCCAGAGGCGAAAGATGAGGCATTCTTCCTCCAGGTGTCAGGTGGTGAGGGAGTGGTGGTGGAGGAGGCCTATGTTGATTGGTGCGGGTGTCCCGGAGATGTTCCCTGAAGCGCTCTGCGAGAAGGCATCCAGTCACCCCAATGTAAAGGAGACCGCATCGGGAGAAACGGATACAATAAATGACATTTTTGGAAGTGCAGGTGAATCTTTAATGGATGTGGAAGGCTCCTTTGGGGCCTTGGATGGAGGTGAGGGAAGAGTTGTGGACACAGGTTTTGCAATTCCTGCGGTGGTAGGGGAAGGTGCCAGGAGGGGAGGGTGGGTTGTTGGGGGGCGTGGACCTGACCAGGTAGTCATGCAGGGAACAGTCTTTGCGGAAAGCAGAAAGGGTTGGGGAGGGAAATATATCCCTGGTGGTGGGGTCTGTTTGGGGGTGGCGGAAA
>NC_057710.1:36360840-36371393 GCF_004010195.1 Chiloscyllium plagiosum
GAAGTTCATCCAGCTCCAGCTCCAGTTCCCTAACGCGGTTTTCGAGGAGCTAGAATTGGGTGCACTTCCCGCAGATGTAGTCAGCAGGGACACCAGTAGTGACCCTTACCTCCCACATTCTGCAGGAGGAACATTCAACTGTCCTCACCTCCATTCCCACGATTCTAAATTTCCAAAGAGACTGTTGAAAAAATAAGGAATAAAAAATAAACTCGTTAGCTCACCAATCTGGCGCCCAGAATGTTTTTTTAGTTTAGAGTTGGAGGATGGGTGGGAGACACTACCCGAGTAGTGTTTCGGGTAACGCAACCACACAAATATGTGACTTCCCAAAAGTCCTTCGCTCCTCCCTCGCACCTTTCGGCAAATGGAGCCCTGTCTCGCGAGGTAGTCCCCTTTTAATGCGAGAAAACTCACCCTTCCCGGCAGCCCTCACTTCACCACTCCTTCTCTCCTCGCTGCTCTGGCAAAAAAATTAGATCATTGATATACTAAATTTGGCTGAAGATACTTCAAAATGTGCTGCCTCACTTTCTGCATTCTCTTGTTGGTCTGCACCATAATCAGCTTCATAGAGTCATAGAGATGAACAGCACGGAAACAGACCCTTCAGTTCAACTCATCCACGCTGACCAGATATCCCAATCTAAACTAGTTCCAATTGCCAGCACCCAGCCCATATCCCTCCAAACCCTTCATGTTCATATACCCATCCAAATGCCTTTTAAATGTTGCAATTACCAACCTCCACCACTTCCTCTGGCAGCTCATTCCATACATGCACCACCCGCTGCATGAAAAAGTTGCCCATTGGGTCTCTTTTATAGCTTTCCTCTCTCACCCTAAACCAATGCCCTGTAGTTCTGGACTCCCCCACCCCAGGGAAAAGACCCAGTCTATTTATCCTATCCGTGCCCTTCATGATTTTATAAACCTCAATACGGTGACCCCTCAGCTTCCGATGCCTGAGATGGGAATATCAATGGACTCTCTCCCAGTGGATCCCCTAAAAATCTGCTGACATTAATGACTGGAGCTGTGATCTGATCCATTGATTGTGTCACTGTTTTAGCTCAATGTCTAGCCAGCTGCTTTCTGAAATTATGTGTTCTCCATATATTTCCAGGCTGTAACTTCACTGAAATTTCCTCACCATAAAGACTTGCTAAATGTTACTTCTGGCATTCCCAGTGACACGGCATGGTTTTATCAGCTTGGTGGTAAAAGACAAGTGAGAAAATGCTGAGTCGTTAGATTATAGACTATGCTGGTCTAACATTCTGCTTCTGTTGAATGGCCCACAGCGCTTACTGCTAAGTTGTCTCATTCTAGACCCAAAACTCGTCCTTCCAAGTTTGCCCGTAATTAATTCACACTACATACTGGAGAGTGTCTTCAAAATGATGGTTACAGCTACCAGTTGTCATATTTCATCTGCTCATGGCATGTGAGATTTATTAATAAAGTTAATGATGGCTGTTTTCTTGAACTGCTGGGAATGTAGAAATACTCACAGTCCTGTTCAAGAGTTCTAACATCAAGAGCCAATGATAGTCAAGGAACAGCAATATAAGTTCAAAGCAGGATGTTGGCAAATGTGGTGCCATTATTTAAGAATGGTGGTAAGGACAAGCCACGGAACTATAGACCGGTGAGCCTGACCTCGGTCATGGGCAAGTTGTTGGAGGGAATCCTGAGGGACAGGATGTACATGTATTTGGAAAGGCAAGGACAGATTAGGGATACTCAGCATGGCTTGTGTGTGGGAAATCATGTCTCACAAACTTGATTGAGTTTTTTGAAGAAGTAACAAAGAGGATTGATGAGGGCAGAGCAGTAGATGTGATCTATATGGGCTTCAGTAAGGTATTTGACAAGGTTCCCCATGGGAGACTAGTTAGCAAGGTTAGATCTCATGGAATACAGGGAGAACTAGCCAATTGGATATAGGACTGGCTCCAAGGTAGAAGACAGAGATTTTTTTCAGACTGGAGGCCTGTGGCCAGTGGAGTGTTGCAAGGATTGATTCTGGTTCCTCTACTTTTCGTCATTTATATAAATGATTTGGATATGAACATAGGAGGTATAGTTAGTAAGTTTACAGATATAGGGACAGCTCAACAGGCTGGGGCTGTTTTCCCTGGAGCATGAGGGGTGACCTTATAGAGGTTTATAAAATCATGAGGGGCATGTATAGGGTAAATAGACAAGGTGGGACTGGATTGGGTTGGGATATCTGGTCAGCATGGACGGGTTGGACCGAAGGGTCTGTTTCCATCTGTACATTTCTATGACTCTATGACCAGGCTTGGAAGACAACTTGAAGACGTTTTGAAATATTTGCCCCTTACGATGCTATGACTGAGATGACTGATTTCCAACAGGAACAAGCAACTTCCTTTGATCACATATGACTCCAATCATTGGAGAGTTTCCTTTCTGATTCCCATTGACTCAGTCAAATGCTGTCTTCATGTGAAAGGCAGTCACTCTCCTGTCACCTCTGAAGTTCAGCCTTTCTGTCTATGTTTGAACCAAGCCTGTAATGATTTTGGAGATTGTAAACACTCAAACTGAGCAGTGGTTAGCAGGTTATTCCTTAATAAGCACTGCTTTATAGCACTGTCGATGACCCTTTCTCTCACTTTACTGAAAGTCAAGAGAAAGTGATTTTATTGGCCATGTTTGATTTGTCATGCTTCTTCTGTGAAGGACACATCTGAGCAACTTTTCACACTGTTGAATAAATACAATTATTGTCCCTTGACTGGAAGAGCTTGGATAATAGTGCAAGTAGCTCTGAATCCCAAGTCTTCAGTACTATTGCTGAAATGTTGTCAGGCCACATAGCCTTTGCAGTATTCAGTGCTTCCAACCATTTCTTGATATCACGTGGAGTGAATTCACTTGGTTGAAAGCTGACAACTCTGACATTTGAGACCTCAAGAGGAGGCTAAGATGGATCATCCACTTAACAATTCTGGCCAGAGATTTCTGCAACAAAAATGTTGGTGAGGACAAGATCAGTGCAGTTGATCCCCTTTTTGAGCTCTATACTGCTTATACAGATTCAGTTTAACACTCATATCCTTTAGGAGTCAACCAGTGCAGTTAGGTGAGTTAATGGCTTTGTGGTATTATCATTGGACTGTTACTCAATAGATCCTGATAACATTCAAGGGACCAAGGTTCAAATCCCACCATGGCAGATGGTGGAATATCAATTCTATAAAATTCTGGAGTTAAGAATCTAATGATGACCACGAAACATTGTTGATTGTCAGAAAAAAAAAACATCTGGTTCACTAATGTGACTCCAGACTCACAGCAATATGGCTGACTCTTAAATACACTTGGGGCAATTGGAGACGGGCAATAAATACTGGTCCAACCAAAAACTCCAGAATTTTATAAAATTGATATTCCACCATCTGCCATGGTAGGATTTGAACCTGGGTCCCTAGAATGTTTTCTGGTTCTATTGATTATTCTTTGCGTGAATAAACAAGATACTCCCTGGTAGGAGTTTCCAACAACATTTGTGTATTTGTGGACCTCCTTCTATCGTGTTCTCTTCTTTCAGGGATCAACATGAAGTAACATTCAGTCAAAGCTGAGTATAGGATGACTGTAATTAGTTGGATGTTCCTTTGTCCATTTTTGATTTGAAAGTATAATTTGGAATCAATATTAAGCACTGAAGGCCTGACTGTATACTCTTGTCTGGTCTTGGATTAAAAGTATAATTTAAGATCAGTGGCACAATACTCTGACATTTATCCAAATGACAGCTTTCCAACTGTGTTGATAAATAGGTTGCAATCAGCTCTGCTGCCTGGGAACTGATCCGCTGACTCATAATCATATTTCGTAGGAACTGGAACAATATCGTCCAATCAATTAAAATCTTCAGTTAAATACAGATGCCACTAATTGTTTATCTATGGACTGTATAATAACTGTGACCCTAACTTATGTACCATTGATCGTGCAGAAAGACCCTTACAGATCTTCAGATGTGGAGGTGGTAGCTCAAAGTTCTCTTAAAATCTAAGGGGCAGCTGCCAACCGAGAAAATGGCTGAGAGCAAAATCAGAACATTTCTTGATGCTTCTACAAAATTTTAAAAAAGTTGATAAATCAGAGTTGACTTAACATGCCTTCCAATCATATTTTGAATTTTAATTGGTTTATTTGCATGTTAACAGGCAGCTTGGTGCAGATGGTATCTGAGTCCTCACATGCATGCAGCTGGCATGGTTCAAATGTTCCGTTAAACTAATGTGCCAGTCATTAAGTTGTGATAGGATTCATCTAATGCCAGGAGGCACCTGTCACTAGCAATGTCAAGTTCGTGACCGGCCTTGACTGGGGTTAATCAGTTAGGATTTTTCTAGCTGTGTGCAGAATCAAGCAGTGACAGATAGAAGATGTTTATTTAAGAGAACTGGTTTCTTTAATCGTCAAAAAGGAAAACTCGCCATCAGAAGTCATAACTGACACAAGAATACATCCATAAATTAATTTGATTATTTTTGTGGATGTTTTAATTTGAGAGTACATGCTGCTAACAATGAGGGAACTGGCTTTGAGTAATATTTAAGCTATGTAGGGAAAGGGTTTACCTGCGGGCGTCAGGATCCCTTGGTCATGATCAGTGGGCCTCAGAGATGCAATGTGTGGAGGCAATTCCACCGGCTGTAATTTCTTCAAATTTGGACAGACAGTGGCTGGAGGGCAGGCTCATTGTCTAACAAATGGTAGCAGGTGGGCTCTCGACATTAGATACATAAGAGACAGCGAAACAGCATCCGGCTGTCTTTATAGGCATGAGAGAGAGCATGCTCTACGTAGCTGAAAAAACACATTTCGACTTTTAGAACTTGCATTTAAAAACAATCTCAGGAGGCAGGTCAGAATTGTGAAGGGAAATCCCTTCTGCAGAGCAGCCTGGAACTGGAACTGGAGCTGGGCAGGCAGTGATAGCTGAGGCACTGTTTCTGCTGCAAGGAGATCATCTGCAAGCAGTTGTGCTATTCCTTCAGTGGCAAATTCCAGTTCATCTCTGACAATAAGTCTTCGGCCGGATGTATTATCTACCTACCTTTTATGGAAAGGTATCTTTACCATCTCACTTATCCAGTATGAGGGAAATGACCATGGACATGATTAAACCTAGGAAAGGACACTTTGGCTAGTGCAAACTGAGTCAGCTCACCTCTGTGTCTGCTCCCCTTATGGAGTCTCAAGCCTACAACCTTTATGTAAACTGCTTTAATTAAGGACTTGGTCAAGTCAGCACAGAGAGAGTTAACATTGATATGGAAGATAAGACAAAGGAATTAAAAAGCTAAATTGCAATTCTACTAATTCTTCTTTAAACCAAATTAACAGAGCGGTGCAAGTTGCAATTTATTGAAGGATGTTGTGAAACTTGAAAGGGTTTGGAAAAGATTCACAAAGATGTTGCCAGGTTTGGAAAATGTGAGCTATAGGGAGAGGCTGAATGGACTGGGTCTGTTTTCCCTGAGTGTTAGAGGCTGAGGGGTGACTTTATAGAGATTATAAAATGAGTGACATGGATAGGATAAGTAGACAAGGGCTTTTCCCTGGAGTGGTGGGAATTCCAGAACTAGAGGACATTGGTTTAGGGTGAGAGGGGAAAGATATAAAAGGGACCTAAGAAGCAACTTTTTCACACAGAGGGTGGTGTGTGTATGGAATGAGCTGCCAGAGGAAGTGGTGGAAGCTGGTACAATTACAGCAGTTAAAAGGCATCGGGATGGGTATATGAATCACTCTTTATGTAAAGAGTGCCTAAAGTTAGGGATATACCTGCGCAAATGGAAACTGATGCAAGGTTAGTTGTTAAGTTTGAATCTGAGGTTGATAGATTTCTGTCAGCGAAAGGTATTTAAGAGAAATGGGATAAAGATGGATATGCGGAATTAGGTCACATGGCAGCTATGATCTCAACAAATGGTAGATCAGACTTGAAAAATGAAATGTCCCATTCTAGGTCCTATATTCCTGACACTTTGCTCTGAATTTATATTTGTTGTCTATGTGGTGTGTAGATTTCCACATAATGAAACATATTAAAAAGATCTCTTTTGCCTGACAAAGAATTTTCTAATATCCAGTTTAATTTCCTGCTTTAGTTATAGAGTTATAGAGATGTACAGCATGGAAACAAACCCTTCAGTCCAACTTGCCCATGCCACCCAGATATCCTAACCTAATCTAGTCCCATTTGCCAGTACTTGGCCCATGTCTCTCTAAACCCTTCTGATTCATATCCCCATCCAGATGCCTTTTAACTGCTGTAATTGTACCAGCCTCCACCACTTCCTCTGGCAGCTCATTCCATACACACACCACCCTCTGTGTGAAAAAGTTGCTGCTTAGGTCCCTTTTATACCTTTCCCCTCTCATCCTAAACCAATGTCCTCTAGTTCTGGAATTCCCCCACTCCAGAGAAAAGCCCTTGTCTACTTATCCTATCCATGGCCCTCTAAATTCTAGAGAAAACAACCTGCTGTTGCTTACCTATTCACCCAGATCAATAAAAAAATTATTTCAGCAGGAGTTCTATTGTGACAATTGTAGTGAATTGTTGACTTTGTTTGATAGATAGCTGTCTTCATCAAAGTCCCAGAGGGTCATAGTGCTGCTTTATCTTTGCAGAGAGATGATTGGTGGTGAAATTAACTTGAGGGTCACCAACACCTCAGGTAAGGGATGTCAACAAGGCAGCACCTTCATACTTGACCTCAGCCAGTGTGGGAATTGTATGCATTGTTGGCATCTCTCTGCATTACAAACCCAGCCAACTGAGCTAACTTTCTGTGATTTATTTTGTCAATGTCTCAATATGTTATCTAAGAAGTCTGAAGCCTTTGGTCAGTCTGACTGACAATTTGGTAGATTTTTTTTAAAGGAAGATTTATGAATAGGTGCTTTGTATCCCTCCATCATCAGCTCCACGCTTGTTATTGTTACATGGTCCATTGGTTCTGAGCATAATGCATACTTGAAGAATGGGCATTTAATAGGCATGGGACAGTAAGAGGGACCATGCAATGTGGCTGGGGACATGTGTTGTCAATAAGCTGGCATAGATAATATGGACAAAGTTAAAAATGACACAACACCAGCTTATAGTCCACCAGGTTTATTTGGAACACTAGCTTTCAGAAAGCTGCTTCTTCGTCAGGTGGTGACGGAGTGGCTCTCTGAAAGCTAGTGCTTCCAAATAAACCTGTTGGACTATAACCTGGTGTTGTGTACTTCTTAATTTTGTCCACCCCACTCCAACACCAGCACCTCCAAGTCATTGATAGTATGAAGTCTATAAGGAGTCTGAGTGTACAGAATCATGAGTCAGTCGTGAGTTGGAATGCAGGGTACACGGGTAAGACCTTTAGAAATTGCCATCAAAATGTTTCTGAATGCAGACAGTGTGTCACGAATTCTCTGAGGGGCTGTCAGTCACAAATTATGTAGAGGAACATATAATTTGCTGAGGAACATATAATTTTCTCTTAAATTTTATTTGTGAGTGGGACCAAGTAATAGATAAAATCCCAAAAGTTGCAGTGAAGCTGGTCAAAACGTGGGCAGGAAGATCTAAACTTGTACGGAGATGCTAATATTCTTGTGGTGTTGACAAAGTTTACATAACAACCTTCTTAATAATTTCCATTTTGGTTTTTGTGTTTCATACTGGTGCTGCATTCATTGTGGAAAGAACACAACCGATTTATAAATAATGTATTGATGGTGAGACTTCCTTTTAGTGTGGATAGCTTCTAACCAACCAACAAATGCCTACATTTTATTAGTTCTGACAAGCAATGGGTCTCATGGGGAATCTATTCTATTACCTTGTAGAGCATTTCAGGTCAACATCTTGAAACATTTCAATCAAGGAACATGTAGTTGTCATGTATTATAATGGGAACTAAAAGAATGGTGTGTGCTGTCAAATTAGTGTTTTCAAAGAAGGAAAAGAAATCCAAGAATTTCAACAAAAATCTGGAACAGTAATTTATTCTAAAAATCTATTGTATTTGACAGCATAATACTCCTCTCTGGATAAAGCTTTTTTTAAAAAAAGTATATATAGTTATTTAATCAAGAACTTATTCTCTTTCAATGTTAATATCCTCTTTTCCTGTCTGTGTGAATGTGGTTCTCATCACAGAGCAGAATTGATACCTTTTTTTTAAACACTTCCTTCCCTTTGTCAGCTTCATGTCATGGTCATAGCACCATTTGAGGTGAATTACCCTATAATTTGCTACCCTTTGAAAGGATAGCCCATACTGCTTCCTGGTGATGTTTGTCATTTTGGGAATGGACCGAGCCATTCTATTCCAATTTAATGTATATTGGTGACATGTTTGAAGCAATATTGTACCGTAAATAAATAGAATAGGACTGAGATTGCCCAAATATGTGTCTCATGGGATCTTAGTGCGTAAGTCAGAGGAGACTTCCATCCCATTGGTCTGAACTCATTCAGTTTCATTCATTGAGGCCAGATTATAGTCTCCAGAACCATCCTGCCTGATGCTTTTCACAATCTAATTGGAGAGTTATTTAGACAGAGATTATAACTCTCCTGTTCACAGAGATTCTGAAACCGTTCATGATTTTCTTCAATGAATAAATAACAAAGTCATGCAATTTGGCTATTCAGAGCCTCATTATGGTATTTACAATTAAGGAAGGCTTAATTTGTCATCCATCACACATCAAAAAATTATCTTAACATTAGTGTCGAAGGTGATAAATATTGAATTAATTTACATTTTATGTTAAGAAAAATATCTGCAGTTGGGAACTCAAATTACCTATTTGCCAAATTATTGTTGCTTCTCAACATAAATGAAATGCAGCAATTTTCTGAGATGCCTCATCTTCCAGTCACACTTACAGCTGTGAAAGATTTATACAGCAACTTTCAATGCAAGTGTTGACAATATTTCAAAACAATATTAAGTTGTACTGAATGTGTTAATCAAAGCAGGGATTTGCATGTCAAAATTCATCTGTCCTCTTTTTCTTGTTATCCATCCTTGCTTAACAATGCAATGCCAACTGACAATCCCCATACTGGAACACAACTCTGTTGACAATGGCTAACCAAGCAGGTGATGTTCATGAATCAACCTTTTGAATGAGTGTGTGCTTTTGGTGAGGAATGGAAACTGAAGTAAGAGAATGTCTCGGAATTAAAACACAAGGTTAGCAAAGTGGAAGAGAAAAAATACTCACATGATTTTATGACATCAGTATTGTAAAATGATCAAACCATCAGATTTAGCAACAAAGAAAATTGCCCATATCTGGGTGTTGAATAAATGTTTTGATGCTGAATTTTTGTTAGCAGTCTTCCATGTGAGATTTCTCCTTGGATGTACACATTGCAACCGTTTTGAAAATTGCATCTTCTATTTCCCTTGAGTATGTTAATTAGGGAATTAAGTCCTGTTTTAGGATACTGCTCCAATCAGTCTTTTTGGGTCTACATGGCCTAACTATCAAGTCGTAAGTACCACCCATCCCAAATCACTCCCTCCTGTTTATCTACCAACCGTTCAAGAACTCAACATTCTTATCTTATCCAGCATTCGTTCAGCATTGTATGAATTTATCAAGTGTTTGAGTGAGTTGTTACAACCAGTTCTGACTGAATTTTCCACATTCCTAGTGAAAGGTTCCTTCACCCCTTCAATGACTATCTGCAACCTGCGTATCGATGGATAGTGACACCATGTATGAATGTCTTCCTTCATCACTCTGAACCACATCATTAATGTGCTGCTCAAGGAAGTCACAGACCATGTGCCACATTCACTACCATAGAAATCTAGATGCACCACCATTTTCTAAATTATTATTCATTATACTTAGGAACTTAGCAACTCACACAGTTGAATTCAGCTTTATTAACCCCATGTCTACTCAAATAGAAGTGTTGCCATGGAATTCCTGAAAGCTTAGTTTTTACAAGCATTTTCATTAGTTTCCACAAGAAACACATTTTCACCGGAATGACTCCTAAACTCCTACTTCTTGCCTTCTTCCTTGGACCAATAGTTTACTGATCATAAAAATTCTCCAGCTCAAATTTCATAGACTCTACCTCCTCTCTATGTTCTACATTATACTTTCACAGCCCATATTAAGATTATTAAAATCTTCCTTATAACTATCCTTTAATATTGGTGGTGTGGTAAATACTGAAGAGGAAAGCCTTAGATTACATGACAACATAGATATGCTGGTCAGATGGACTAAACAGTCGTTAATAGAATTTAATTTCAGCAAGGCGTTCGATAAGGTTCCCTACAGGAGGCTTTGTACAAAATGCGGAAGAATGGGATTGTGGGAGATATAGCAGTTTGGATCAGTAATTGGCTTGCTGAAAGAAGACAGAGGGTGGTGGTTGATGGGAAATGTTCATCCTGGAGTCCAGTTACCAGTGGTGTACCGCAAGGGTCAGTGTTGTGTCCACTGCTGTTCGTCATTTTTATAAATAACCT
>NC_057710.1:36371637-36378516 GCF_004010195.1 Chiloscyllium plagiosum
CGGTGGAGTTGTAGATAGTGACGAAGGATGTTGTAGGTTAGAGAGAGACATAGACAAGCTGCAGAGCTGGGCTGAGAGGTGGCAAATGGAGATTAATGCGGACAAGTGTGAGGTGATTCACTTTGGTCGAAGTAACCGGAATGCAAAATACTGGGCTAATGGTAAGATTCTTGGTAGTGTAGATGAGCAGAGAAATCACGGTGTCCAGGTACACAGATCCTTGAAAGTTGCCACCCAGGTTGACAGGGTTGTTAAGAAGGCATACAGTGTTTTAGCTTTTATTAATAGAGGGATCGAGTACCGGAACCATGAGGTTAGGCTACAGCTGCACAAAACTCTGGTGCAGCCGCACTTGGAGTATTGTGTACAGGTCTGGTCACCGCATTATAAGAAGGATGTGGAAGCTTTGGAAAGGGTGCAGATGAGATTTACTAGGATGTTGTCTGGTTTGGAGGGAAGGTCTTACGTGGAAAGGCTGAAGGACTTGAGGCTGTTTTCGTTAGAGAGAAGAAGATTGAGAGGTTACTTAATAAAGACATATAAGATAATCAGCGGGTTAGATAGGGTGGACAGGAAGAGCCTTTTTCCAAGTATGGTGACAGCGAGCATGAGGGGGCATAGCTTTAAATTGAGGGGTGATAAATATAGGCGAGATGTCAGAGGTAGTTTCTTTACTCAGAGAGCAGTAAGGGTATGGAATGCTTTGCCTGAACAGTAATAGATTTGCCAACTTTAAGTACATTTAAGTCGTCATTGGACAAGCATATGGACGTACATGGAATAGTGTAGGTTAGATGGGCTTCAGATTGGTATGACAGGTCGGCACTACATCGAGGGCTGAAGGGCCTGTACTGCGCTGTAATGTTCAATGTTCTATGTTCTATGTTAAGTCTGAAAAGTGTGAAGTGATGCATTTACAAGGGAGTACGTGCTGAATGGTAGGACTGTAGGAGGTTAAACAGCATCAGAGGGACCTTGGGTCTTCATGTTGATCCTTGAAGTGGCAGGACAAGTAGATAAGGTAGTTAAGAAGGTATATGTGATAATTGTCTTTATTTATCAAGGAATTGAATATAAGAGCAAGGAGATTTTGGTGAAACACTGTCTAATGTTAGCCAGGTCAAAGCTGGAATACTGTGTGCAGTTCTGGTCACCACATTATGTGGAAGGATGTGATTACACTTGATATGGTGTCAAAGAGGTTCACGACAATGATTACCAGGGTGGAGCAATTCAGTTATGGATAAGCTTGGGTTATTTTCCATCGATTAGAGAAGGCTGCACAGAGACCTAACTGAGGTTTACAAAATTATGAGGAGCATAGACAGAGTCAACTTATCTCTTTAGTAAGGGGGCCAATAACCAGGAGAGGTGGTAGAGACAGGAACGCTCAAGATGCTTAGCATTTGGAAAAGAACTTGAAATACCATAACACACAACTTATGGGCCAACATCAGATTAGTATAGATAGATGCTTAACAACTGGCATAGACTTGATGGGCTGAAGGCTTTTTTCTGTGCTAGAAGAAGTCCAGAACTCTCTTGTATCTTTCTGTAATTTCTAGTAGATTTGTCTCTCTATTGTTGCATGGATTCAGCACCATTCACTTATTCTATTGAAAAATAAAGGAGAATTAAGGAATAGAGTTTATGCCTTTTGCAGAACTGATGTGTGGCAGCATATTGCACGTACACTTATATTAGTTTTGGGGAGTGATTTTCCTGAAAGGGGGATGTCAGTACACTTTCAACAAGTATCAGGACAGAGGGTAAAGAACTAGTCAGGAATCCTACTTCAGGTATGGCAGGAAATAGTAAAACCATAAAAAGTATATTGATTTATCTGAAAAAAAGCAGTAACAAACAGGTGAATAAAGCTTGTGGACAGGTTAGAGTGGCCCAAATAATTATACGAATATATGAATGCATGGAGTGTAAGGACTAAATTAAATGAGCTGCAGCCACAGATTCACATTGGAGATTATGATATAGTAGCTGTTACTGAGACATTTCTGCCTAATGCAAAAATTAGGCAAGTGTGCAACAAAAGCAGAGTAATATTAACAAAGAATTTTAATTTCAACAGATTGGAAGAGGCAGACAAGCATCTGTCAGAAAAATAATGAATTTCTGAAGCATATCCAGGGTAGTTTCCCATAGCAATATGCCCTGGATGCAACAAAGGGCAAGCAATATTGGATTTAGTAATGAGGATTGAGCTGGATTGAATTAGTAACAGAATTCTGAATGAACATTTATCAAATAGTGATCATAACATGATCAAGTTCAATATAATGTTTGAAAGCAAAAAGCAGAAATATTTGATTTAGGTATCGCCAATTTTAATAAGATGAGGTAGAGACTGTCTAAAAAATAATGGAGGATGTTTAAAGAAACATTTAATGACGTACTGAATGAGTTTATATCCTGAAATAGGAAAAAGTTCCACTTCACAGAAGAAAGACAGCTATGGTCCGCTAAAGAAATAAGGGACTACATTAAACTAAAAGAAAGGTCTTAAAAAATGCACAGACTTCTTATGGCCTACTCTTGTTCCTATGTTCCTACGACATGCGTGTCTATTTTCAGATACATGTGTGTGGGCCTCTCTACTCACAGACCAACCTGGCAGAAGCATAGGAGTTTTAGTTTTTTGTCAGCTGTTCAAATACCAGAGGTCACCATTTACATTAAAGATTAAACAAAGCCTTGGAGCTCTTCCTGAAAAGGTAGTAGAAACAGACTCCTTAAATATTATTAAGGCAGAATTATATTCTTGTTAAGCGAGAGTGAAAGGCTATGAGGATAAGCAGGAACATACTTTAGGTTACAATCAGATCAGCTATAATCTTATTGAATGATAGAGTAGGCTTGAGGGGATCAAAGACCAGTGATCAATGTTCCTAATTTGTATGGTTATGTATGTGCAGTTTCAAAGTAAAGTGTTAATAGCCTGAAATGGTACCTGTGTTTGTCTGAGAATAGGCCAGATGATATGATGAGGCCAGTGATTTGTTGACACAGAATTGGGTGGAGGGGGGTGGTGGGTGTGGTCCATGCAGGGATTTTGTTGCAAAGAAGCAGTAGTGTGATGCCTGGTGAGCTACAGCCTCCAGGAGCGTGCTCTGTTTCACCTCTTGGGAATGTGCACGGTCTAGTTTCTCAGTGGAAAAGAGGAGAATTGGAAGTGGGGTGAGTTGAGTCTTGAATGAAATTCAAGGGCATGCCCTCTCATCGGCAGACTTGCACTGCCTGGAAGGTTATATTTTCGGACTATTTCTTTAATTTTAGGTATTACAGAGGAATGAAAAGGATTACGTGACCTGTTCTGAATTCTGCTGACAGCAAGCTGAGTGACTTCACATTGTGTAAGGTTAAAGGGGGTCTAAATAGTTTTACTGGGAAAAAAACGCATGGTTTTCATATTTGTAGAAAATCATAGAAGTTATGTTCTGGATAAATATTTCAATTTATTTTGACAAAGTGTCAATTTAATCAATTTTTATGAAGGGCTTCTCTCTGCGAGGCCAAGAGAGTTCTCTTGTTGCATTTCATCAAACTCCCCCCATTTATAGCTATCCTGTTCCTATGGCATCCTCACTCACCTGATTCTAGCCCCATTCTATCACTCATCATATTTGAAACAACTCGCCATTGCCAGGATATCCTAGAAGGCCCTTGTGCAGCAGGATTCACATGATTAACCGTGAGCTGCCTGCACGGTAGTGACATTTGCCCCAGACATAGTGGAGATGGGAAAGTTGGTGTCCTGTTTGGCAGGCAGGTGGTTCTTCTGGATGGGATGGTGCAGAGGTGGGATGTCAACTACCCCCAGTACCTGCAATGGAGGCCACAACACCAGACCATGGCAATTTTATCATTTGCAAAAATGCACATGAATATCAGATACAACTGGATTTGGGCGATAGGAAGCCAGCTAACCAGAAAAATTCAAGCACACAGAATGTTTTTATCAAAAATGCAGGAAGCAGAAATGTTTGATAGTACTTGATAATATTTCAATATATTTTCGGTATCACAAATATCTATTTTAATCCAGTCAGTGTTTTAAACTGTCTATATGGTATTTGCAACCTCTGTGAATGTTCGTTTGCCCTTCTGCTTAGATTGGTTTCATTTATTAATATCAAGTGAATAATTAATCATCATCATTACATAAAATCGTGTCCTCAAATTTCAGGATGACTACTGTGCAAACTACTTACCAACAAATAAATATCTTCTTAACTAAAAGAAAATTAAGAGGGCAGGTGGTGTCAATTTTTTAAATAATGAGTAATAATTATATAGATGTAAGTGAGTGTCAACTGGAGGGCAAATAGACAAATCTAATAAACTTCAATTATGAATTGTGATTGCAATGAAGTTTTCACTCTGTTATGGATCAGAAATAAACCTTAGCTAAAACAATTAGCATTGGTATGATAAATACTATTTCTTAAAAGATAATAATCTGATTAAGGAGAGAATTGGGAGTTCGTAAGATAACTCTATGCAGGGATAATGAAATCCATGTAGAAGTAACTGCTTCTATAGCTGCTCCGTTAGGAAAATATGATGCTAAATCTATTAAGTGGGGTTGGACTGGAATCTGAAGTATTACTTGATTTGCTACTATGCCACAGGAGCAGATCTAGCAGTGGCTTTCCTCAGGAGATGGAATAAATGATGAAATCTGGATATTATTTGTGAAAGGAATTTATCTTAATTAGCAGTATAGCTCTTAATTTGTCCAAGACAAATGGAATATATTACAGTGAAGTGTGAGCTCCAAATTTCGATGGAAGAATAAAAATAAAGCATCATTTTGTTGTCAAAATGTTTACACTCAGAGGGCATTGGTTACCCTCTGCTTGATTCGAGCAGAATACCAGCCGCGTAGGGTCACCTATCCCAATAGCCTCGGACATATCGGTGCCTACTGTCACCGCTGCAGACATCAGATCAGTCTTCCTGGAAGTCAACCCAGGAAAGTGACACGCCCAGATGGAGTCCCCAGCTGAGTACTTAGATCCTCTACAGACCAATTGGCGGAGGTATTCACTGACATCTTCAACCTCTTCCTTTTACAAGCTGAAGTCCCCGCCTACTTCGCGAAGACCACCATTATCCCTGTACCTAAGAAAGCACATGCAATGTGCCTTAGTGACTACGGCCCAATGGCTCTGACTTCCATAATGGTGAAGTGCTTTGGGAGGCTGACCGTGGCCCACAGCAACTCCAGAGTCCAAGACTACCTCGATCCCCTACAATGTGCCTACTGACATAATAGCAGATGCCATATCCTGAGAACTGCACTCAGTCCTGAAACATCTAGACAACAAGGAGTCTTATGTCAGACTCCTGCTCATCGACTACAGCTCTGTCTTCAACATCATTATCCTCTCCAGACTGATCTCCAAACTAGGTCTCGGCTCCGCCCTCTACAATGAGATCCTCAGCTTCCTGACCCACAGACTACAATCAGTGAGAATAGAAAACCGTACCTCTCAGGCAGAAGGCACTGAAGCTTGAACACTCTCATCAGCAGGTTCAGGAACAGCTTCTTCCCTGCCATTATTAGACTGATGAATGGACTCTCTAATGTCAATAATGCTGATCTTGCTAATGTTGATCTTACATAGCACATACCTTGAGCAATGTAATTGTATGACTGTCTCGTTTATTTTCACCCTATGTTCAGTATGTCCTTGCTTACTATGATCTGCCTGTACCATTCATAAACAAAGCTTTTCACTGTACTTAGGTACATATAAGAATAAATCAATCAAATCAAATCAATTCAGGGTGAAGCCAAACTAAGAGTACTCTCTGCAGTTCTGCTAATCTTATCTAAGGAAAGATATACCCCTCCGCAAGGGAGTATGACCAACGTTGTCTGGACTGGTTTCTAGATGAGAAGGCTATCCAATGAGAAAGGCTTCCCCAGATGTTAGATGAATGTGAGGTGATTGAATTGAAATGTATAAAATATTTAAGAGTAGATGCTCAGAGGATGTTTCCCTGACTGATAATTGGAAATTAACTGTAGTTCATGAGGAGCTGTGTACATCTTTCTGAAATGCTTTTATAGCATGTTGGGCATCAAGCATGACTAAGATAAGGATACAGGTGACCTTATCTGGCATAGTGATTGGCTACCATAATTTGTACAGTGATTGGCTACCAGACTGGCACAGTGATGGAACCTTCACCATTGTATTGTTCTGCACTCTAGCTATCTGTCAATCAAGCTTATTGACCTTGACCTTACAGTGAAATCTAAGATGTAAAGAGACAAACAAAAATATCACAGTTCAAAAATGTGCAGGGTATATGGATTGGCCATGCCAAATTGTCCATGATGTCCAGAGATGTGCAGGCCAGATGAATTAGGTTACAGGGATGGTGTGGGATACTCTGTATGTCGGCACAGTATTGATGCGCCAAATGGCTTGCTTCCACACTGTAGGAATTATATTCTATTCTAAATTCTATTCTTTAATTCAGGAGTTGTGAATCATTGGATTTTTAGGGACCTATGGATGTTCAGCTATTAAATGTGTTCAAGACAACTGGATGTAGAATTTTAGATACTGGGAGAATGAAGAAATTTAGAGATGACACAGTGGGGAATAGCTCTATATGAGAGTCAGGATGAAGTTAAGATGACTAAGAAGGTTAAAAAGTCAAGTCTTTGTGTCTTGATGCATAGAATATTCACCAAGGATATATTTCCCACCCCTCCCCTATCAGCATTCCGTAAAGACCACTCCCTCCGTGACTCCCTCGTCAGATCCACACCCCCCACCAACCCAACCTCCACTCCCCGCACCTTCCCCTGCAACCGCAGGAGGTGCAAGACTGGCGCCCACACCT
>NC_057710.1:36379195-36418391 GCF_004010195.1 Chiloscyllium plagiosum
GTTTCGGGCATAAGCCCTTCTTCAGGAATGGGGAAAGTTTGTCCAGCAGGCTAAGATAAAAGGTAGGGAGGAGGGACTTGGGTCTTTCCACCTATCACATTTCCGACGCCCCTCTCCCAAGTCCCTCCTCCCTACCTTTTATCTTAGCCTGATGGACAAACTTTCCCCATTCCTGAAGAAGGGCTTATGCCCGAAACGTCGATTCTCCTGTTCCCTGGATGCTGCCTGACCTGCTGCGCTTTTCCAACACATTTCCAGCTCTGATCTCCAGCATCTGCAGACCTCACTTTCTCCATAGAGTATTCACAATAAGGTAGATGAATTCGTAGAGCAAATAAAGGTCTAGTCACCACAATCCAGTTATCTCATTAGAGAGGTGGGGAGACAACTGGGTGGTTGATTAACCTGAGGATCACCACATCTTTAAAAACATTGAGAGATGGAGCCCTTTAGGGTAATATCAACCAGTGCAGGAATTAAACACATGCTTGACATTACACAGCATTGTAATCCAACTGTCCAGCCAGCTGAGCTAACTGACCCCCTTAGTCATGGTATACAGTAGTTGCAATTATGGAGAAATAGCTGCACTGTCACCTAGAATATAAACTGAATATTAGAGTAGATCATTTAGGACTGAGATGAGGAAATATTACTCTCATTCAAAGGATGGTGAATTTTTGGAATTTTCTCTCTCAGAAAGCTGTGGAGACCAAGTCGCTGAATATACTTAAAAAAAATCATTTTTAAATTTTAAAGGCATAACAGGGTATGGGGAGAAAGTGGGAATATGGTTTTGAGGTAAAGGATCAGCCACAATAATAGTGAATGACAGAGCAGGCTAGAATGGCCAAAATGGCCTATTCCTGCTCCTAGTTTCTTTATTTCTGTATCAGGTATGATCTTAAAGAATGGCAGAAAAGATATGAAGGACTAAATAGCCTATTCCATCTTCTATTCCCAGTGTTTCATTGTGTACTTATGTTCCGAACTTCAAACTAACTTCATTGTTCCTAGCCATAAGTACCATCAAAGTTCCTGAGTTGAATTCTTGCAGTATTCACTCATCTCCTTAAACTAACAAAACCAAAAGATCGGTGGATGCTGTAAATCAGAAACAAAAACAGAAGTTGCTGGAAAAGCTCATTAGGTCTGGCAGCAACTGTGTCAGAACTGAGGAAGGGTCAATGGACCCTAAACGTTAACTCTGATTTCTCTTCACAGATGCTGCTAGACCTGCTGAGCTTTTCCAGCAACTTTTGCTTTTGTTCCATACACTATCATATTAGTTATTCCCAAAGGCTTTAAGATCAGCTCATAAATGTGAATAGTCTTTCCATAATTCAGCTCTCTCCCAGCAATGAGTAACACTTACAGCAAGTGCATTTGAAGAAAGAATGGAAGTGCTGTCCATGATTTGCTTATATTGAAATGATTGTAAGACTGCATTCTTAAAAGTTGCCAGAATACTCTCCCTGAAACTCTTTTCCTTGTTGGGAATAGCATATTGCAATATTATCCCCATAATTTATCATCTGATGTTTATGCCACATTTTGAATTTAAAAAGTCAATATATTAATTGACTACAAAGAAAATGTGATTTTACAAAGTTTTAAAAAGATGTTAAAAAAAAATTAGCTCCCTGGAAATCTCTGTGTTCATTGATAGTTCTCTATTTGCTGAAAATTACTGGAGAAATGTGTACTAGCACACAGGAAAATATGGGCAATATCCAGGCTTGTGCTGATAGGTGATGAGTAATGCCCACATCACATAAGTGCCATTTCCAATAGAGGAGAGTCTAAACAACTCATCCTGACTTCCAAGAGCATTACCATCATTGAACCCCCTCCCCCATTAACATCCTTGCCATTAGGATTTATCAAAAACTTCCGTGGACTAATGATATAAATCTAGTAATAATTTTCTTAACTTCTTCAAAACAGCCCTATTGTCAAGACCTAATGTCTCATTATGTGCCCGATTCCAAATTTTGTCTGGATAACATTGCTCCAAAGCATCCCAGACTTTTGCACAATGTGATTGATGCTGGATAAAATGAAGTTAATGCTGTTAAACATAGATTTGTGATCCTCATCCCTCCCTCCCCTTCCTGCCTAACCTCTGATAGAATACATCTACAATTTCCTCCTACCAAGATTGCAGCTAAATAATGACTGTTTTTGTGGGCTTTTGGAGGGCACCCATTAACAGGCAATGAGATACCTAGCCAGGAGTCTTTAGCTATATAGAAGCCAGTGCTAGAAGAAAAAATCTGTAATTTTCAAAAGATTAATAGATCTTTTTTGAATTATGACAGAGTTGAGATCACTGATGGACACTGTCCTCATTTCTAATCAATTTGAAATTGATGGGCGGCATAGTGGCACAGTGGTTAGCACTGCTGCCTCACAGTGCCAGAGACCCGGGTTCAATTCTCGCCTCAGACGACTGACTGTGTGGAGTTTGTACGTTCTCCCCGTGTCTGCGTGGGTTTCCTCCGGGTGCTCCGGTTTCCTCCCACAGTCCAAAGATGTGAGGTCAGGTGAATTGGCCATGCTAAATTTCCCGTAGTGTTAGGTAAGGGGTAAATGTATGGGTGGGTTGCGCTTTGGCGGGTCGGTGTGGACTTGTTGGGCTGAAAGGCCTGTTTCCACACTGTAATCTAATCTAAACACTGTGCAGAATCAACATTTTATTGTGGTTTTGTCTATGAAATGGAGTTAGCAAGAGAATAGGAACTGTTCTACGTTATTTTCATTTTAGAGAGTATGGTGCAATTGTTAAATGAGCAAAATGCAAATCAAATGTAATTATAGAGACCAGATAGAGGTCAATGCCAATGGGTATTGATAGTTACTATCAGGATCACTTGGGTGGACACCAAAAGGTTTGAGTGATCTGGGGAACCAAGTCACTGACTTCAGGAAAAATTGATAAGATATTCTTAAAAAAACGTGGAAATTTTTCACTTAAAATTTACTTTATACAGTCTGGCCAGTTACTTTCCATTGATGTCAAATATATCTGTTTATTAAAATGCCAATGTAAGACTGATGGACTGCCGAGTGCTCATCTGTTAGAGAGGCACAGCAGCTTATTCATTTGTTCAACCTTTTTCATACCATACACTATCATGGATTTTAACAACACATCTCCTTGGGTAGCTATTTCAGTTTGAAAATTGTTTCTTCACAATTTCCAGGGACAAATCAACTCGATTATTAGGCTGCAAGATGCACTAAAGGGCATATTTTCCATTGGCAGGGATTAAACTCAACTATCACATTCTGATCAGTTTGAAAAATATTTGTTCTAACCACTCCAATCATTGTTTGTTCACTGGATTGGGTTCTTGGTCCCTGCTGAGACATGTTTGTGCTGCAGGAAAATACTTTTCTTACTCAACATCGTATATTTCTGCATTTAAATCGTAATAGATTCTGCAGTTCTCATCAATCTAATCCCTGATTTCCACAGGCAATAGAAGTCAGCCGAATTGGTCACTTCTATGCTCTGAAAAGTCTCTCAATTATGAATTTTGCTTTATTCTTTCATGAGATTTAGGAGTCACTGACTGGGTCAGCATTTGTTGTCAGTCACAAATTGTCTTTGAGAAGTTATTGCTGAGCCACTCCCTTGACTGCTACAATCTTCCAGGCACAGGAACTATAAACTGCTGTTAACAAGGGAGTTCGAGGATTTTGATCCAACAACTGTGAAAGAGGGATGTAGTTCCGAGTTAGGATGTGTGGGATCTGAAAGGCATTACAGGTGGTCAGAGTTTCCATGCAATTGCTGCTCTTGTCCTTCTAGATGCTGGAAGTATTAAAGGTGCTGTCAAAGGAGCCTTGTTGCTGCAGTACATTTTGAGTGTGGAACAAAATGTATACGACAGTGGTGGAGGATGTGAGTGGGATGCCAGTTAAGCTCTTTGCTTTGTCCAGATGCCATTGAGCTTCTTGAGTGTTGTCGGAACTGTACTAATCTAGGCAAGAGTAGAATATTTCACCATAATCTTGGCTTGTGCGTTGCAGATGGTGGACCGACTTTGGGGAGTCAAGAGAGATCCATGAAACATTGCCGTAGTTTGACTGTTCTAATGTTTAAGTTATCATTGTTTTTTTTTTACTTGGTTAATTATCTGAAATAATCCACTATCCCATTTCCAGGAGTGATTAATGATGGTTCTGACGAAGAGTCAGATTGGACTCAAAAAGTTAACTCAGCTTTTCTCGCCACAAATGCAAGAAGATCTACTGAATTTCTTTAGCACTTTCTACTTTTGTATAAAACTTGCAGCAATTTTGCAAGCTGTATTATTATAGCAGTACTCGGCCTTTTGGAGTGATTAATGAAGCAGCCTTTTTCATATTTTTCTCAAAAAATAGTCTTCCATGTTACTCGTCATCAAGTTAGGTGCTGAGCCATTCCAACATTAACTCACAGATTTCTTTTAACTTTCAACAATAATTGTGTTTATTTTTCTAGCATTCTCTTAAAAGTACCTGACAAATGCTTAGCTGCCCACCTCCCACCTGCCATTTAGTGTTCCATTGGAAGTGCCTAGCCGGTCATGAAATTAGGCCAATCCTAGGAGCTAAGTGAAAGTGATTCTTTCAAGATATGCTTGGTATGTTGGACAACTTCAGAGGATATAATGTGGAAATATAATCAAATTTATCCAGATCAGGAAGGGGTTGCAGATCCCAGCCGAAAAAGACTATAAAACCATAAGACATAGGAGCAGAAGTAGGCCATTCAGCCCAATTCTGCTCCACCATTGTAACGGAATGAAATCATAGCTGTTCTATTTTGAATATACTTAATGACCCAACCATGACAGTCGTCTGTGGTAAAGAATTCCACACTTCCTGTATTTGCTGAGAAAAGAAATTCCTCCTCATCCCTGTCTTAAATTGATGACCTCTTATTCTGAGATGATGGCATCTGATCCTAGACTTCCCACAAGGTAAAACAACCTTTCTGCATCCTTATTGCTCCTAAGAATCTTGTACGTTTCAATATAGTCACTACTCATTCTTCTAAATACCAATGAAAACAGGCCCAACCTACTTAACCTCCCCTCATAAGACACTCCATCCACAGCTGGTAACAGCCTAGTGAACCTTCTCTGGATTGCCTCCAATGCCATTATATCTTTCCTTATATCACATGCCCAAAACTGTTCATAGTATTCGAACTGTGGTCTGACCAGTGTCTCATACAGTTTTAGCAAATCCTCCCTCCTTTTATATGCATTCCATTTGAAATAATGACCAACATTCCATTTGCCTTTCATATTCCCATCTGAACTTGAATACCTGATTTTTGATTCATGGACATGGACTCCTAAATGCCTCTGTTCTGTAACTTTCTGTCGTCTTTCTCCATTTAAATAATGTTCGGCTCCTTTATAGTTCCTGCCGAAGTCCAAAACCTCACAATTTCACATGTTATGTTCCATGTGACAAGCTTTTGGTCACTCACTTAACTTGTTTGTATCCTCCTGCAGACCTTTTGAGTCATCCGCACCACTGGTTATTTTTGTATCATCTGTTTGCTTTCCTCATGCCGGTCATTAATATATATTATAAATAATTGTGGCCCATGAATTGATGGTTGTGGCACACCACTATTTACAGGTTGGCATCCTGAAAATAGCCCCACTTATTCCAACCTTCTGTCTTTTATTTGATAGCAAAAGTAGCCTACCATTATCAAACACCTTCTGAAAATCCAAATGTGCCAAATCCACTGATTCCCCTTTATCTATTCAGTTTGTTACCTTCTCAAAGAATTTGAGTAAACTTTTCAGGCATGATATCCCCTTCAAAAAGCCATGCTATCTCTTCCTGAACATATTATGTATTTCTCAATGTTCTGCTGTTGCATCTTTTATAATAGACACTAACATATTTCCAGTAAGAAGTATTAAACTAACTGTCATACAGCTACTTGTTTTTTGTCTCTTTCCCTTTATATATAAATATCTCACATTCGCAGTTTTTCCAATCCTCTGGGACATTTCCAGAATCTAAGGAATCCTGGACAATTACTACCAGTGCATCCACCATCTTTGCAGCTTTTGTCTTTATTATCCTAGTATATATCCAAGCAGATCCAGGAGACTTATCAAATCTCATCACTAATAGTTTCCCTCGCAGTTATTCACAGTTATTTGTTCTCCTCCTTTTTGGAATGCTATTAGTATCTTCTCCTGTGAGGAATGATGAAACATATTCATTCAGCTCCTCTGCCATTTCCTGATTTCCCATTGTTATTCCCTAGCTTCATTATCTAAGGGGCCTATGTTCACTACAACTTCTTGCTTCTTTTTCCATATTTAAATAAACTCCTGTTGTCTGCTTTGATAGTACTTGCAAGTTTCCCCTCAAAGTCAATTTTCTCCCTTTTCTTTTTTTTTGGTTATTATTTGTTGTTTTTAAAACTTGCCAATTCTTTTGCCTCACCACTAATCTTGCCATATTATATATGTTTTTTTTTCAATCTGATGTGATCCTTAGCTTTCATGGTTAACCTTGATAGAATCCTTCTTCATCACTGGGATATATCTTTGCTTTGAACCATAAACTAACTACCTAAGCATTTGTTATTGTTCCTCAACCATCTTTGCTGATGACCTCAGCCTACTTCAGCCAGCTCTGCCTCATTCCTTTGTATTTATCCTTAGTTAAGCTGAGTAAGTTGTTTCTGACCCAAATTCCCACCCCTTAAACCGAAAGCCAAATTCTATCACGTTATAGTCACTGTTTCTGAGGGAATCTTTTACTCTGACAATATTTGTTACATATCGCTGGATTCCAAATTACCTGATTTCTGGTTGGATCTGCAACATTTTGTTCTAGGATTCTGTGCATTCTTTCTCATGGCTCTGCCAATCTGACTATCACAATCTACATGAAGATTAAAGTCACCCATATTAATATACTGCCTTTGTTACATGCCGTCTTTATCTCCTCATTTATTTTCCATCCCAATGTCAGGGAGTCTTTAGACTACTCCTACCAGAATCTTTATGCCCTTTCTGTTTCACATGGATTCTACATGTTTTGATTCAAGATCATTTCTTGCTATTGTGCTTATTGCATCCCATAACAATAATGCTACTCCACCACCATTCCTTCCTGCCTGTCCTTTCAAAAGCTCATGTGCCCCTGAATTTTTATTTCACAACTTTGATCACCCTTGAATAATGCCTCCTTAATGGCTGGTTGATCATATCTATTAACATGTATTTGTGTCATTAATTCACTTATTTTGTTCCAAATATGAGAGCATTCAAATAAAGAATAATTCATTAATTCTGCCTGTTGACTACATTTTCCTCCGTTGACCCTATTGACTGCCATTTTTCTGTTTGCACGTTCCATCCCTTCCTGTCCCACTCTTGAATCTCATTATCCAAATAGTTGATCTATAATAGAGTCAAAGAGTCATAGATTCATACAGACAGAAGAGGCCCTTCAGCCCATTGCGTCTGTACTAATCTCACTTTATAGCATTTGGACAATAGCCTTAACTGTTATGACATTTCAAGTGCTCATCCGAGTACTTTTTAAAGTTTCCAAGGTTAACTGTCTTCCCAGGCTGTATGTTCCAGATTTCCACTACCCTCTGGGGGAAAAACAAATTCCCCAAACCACCTGCCCTCCTCCTTTAAAATTATTCCATCTCATTCGTTACCCTTTAACTATGGGGAACAGCTGCTTTCTATCCACCCTTCATAATTGTCAATCAGATCCCCCCTCAGCGTCCTCTGCTCCAAAGCAAACAACCTGAGCTTATTCAGCCTCCCTTCATAAAATGCTCCAACCCAGGCAACATCCTAGTGAATCTCCTCTGCACCCTCTCTATTGCAATCACATCCTTCCTGTATAATGATGATCACAACCGCACACAGTACTCCAGAAATATAGCTAGAAATGCTACCTTATCCATTCGCTTTGTAAGCTTATGTTTCCCTTATCTTACTCCTTCTCTATTCCCCTAAATCTCTCCAGGGGTTCCAGTAATTTAATTCACCAGAACACTGACCCCAGTACCGTTCAAGCGAAGCCCATCCCTCCAGAACAGCTTCTTTCTTACCCAGTCCTGGAACCAGCTCCACAAAAACTGAAATCCATTCACCCCAACAATCCTTGAGCCACATGTTTAATTTGACTTTATTCACCCTGTACCAGTCTGCCCAGGTACTAATCCAGAGGTTACTATGGAGGTTTTGCTTTCAAATTTAGCCCCTAGATGTTTGAAATCCTTCAGCAGGACCTTCTTTTCCAGCCCCACCAATGTCACTGGCATCAACGTGGACAACAACTACTGAATTTAAGGCTGGTAGCTAAATCACTCAGACTGAATAGACACCCCAGAGTTCTGAAGGAGGTAGCTGAAGAGATTGTAGAGGCATTGGTGGTGATCTTTCATCAATCACTGGAGTCTTGTCCCAGAGAACTGAAGAAAGACAAATGTAACACCTTGCTTAAGAAGGGAGGGAATCAGAAGATATGAAACTGTAGGCTGTTTCGCCTGACCTCGTTCATTGGTAAGATTTTAGAATCTATTATTAAGGATGAGATTGCAGAGTATTTGGAAGTGGATGGTAAATTAGGGCTGAGTCAGCACGGCTTTGTCAAAGGGTGGTCATGCCTGACAAATCTGTTAGATATCTTTGAGAAGGTAACAAGGAATTAGACAAAAAAGAGCCAATGCATGTGATTTATTTGGCTTTCCAGAATACCTTTGACAAGGTGCCACACAGGAGGCTGCTAAATAAAGCAAGAACCAATGGTGTTAGGGGCAAGGTACTGGCCTGGATAGCGGACTGGCTGACTGGCAGAGGGCAGAGAGTGGGGATGATAAAGGGGTGTTTTTCAGGTCAGCAGAAAATGACTAGCGGGGGGTCAACGTTGGGAACATAACTAATCGCTTAATACATTAAGAATCTGGATGAAGGAACTGAAGATATTGCTGCTAAGTTTGCAGATGATACAAAGATAGGGGAGGAACAGTTAGTATTGAGGAAGTGGGGAGGCTACACAAGGACTTGGACAAGCTAGGAGAGTGGGCAGATTGAATAAGATGTGGAAAAGTGTGAGGTGATGCAGGTATTTTAGTACAAAGAACAGAGGTGTGGATTATTTTCTGAATGGGACAACATTCAGAAATCTGAAGCACAAAGGGACTTGGAATTCCTAGTTTGCAATTCTTTGCAGGCTAGTGTGTAGATTCAGTTGGCAGTTATGAAGGCAAATGCAATGTTAGAATTCATATTAAGAGGGCTAGAATTCAAGAGCAGAGATGTACTGCTAAGACTACATAAGGCTCTGGTCAGACTGCATCTGCAATATTGTGAGCAGTTTTGGGCCCATATATAAGGAAGAATATGCTGGTTTTCGACAAGGTTCAGAGGTATAAGATGGGCTTGTCATTATGAGGAGCAGTTGAGGACCCTGCATCTGTACTCAATGGCGTTTAGCACGATGAGGGAGGGACATGATTAGAACTTACAGAATACTGAGAAGCTAGGACAGAATGGTCATGGAGAAGATACTTCCACTTGTAGAAGAGACTAAGGCCCGAGGGCACAGACTCAGAGTGAAAGGATCACCCTCTAGAACTGAGTTGAGGAGGAATCCTTTTTCAGCCAAAGGGTGGTTAACCTGTGGAACTCATTGCCACAGAAGACTATGGAGGCCAAGTCATTCAATGTATTTATGACAGAGTTAGAGAGGTTCATGATCAGTCAGGCGATCAAGGATTACTGGAAGAAGGCAAGAAAATGGGGTTGTAAAATATACCCATCATCATTGAATGGCAGAGCAAACTTGATGGGGTGAATGGCCTAATTCTACTTTTATATTTTTAGTTTCATGATCTCTCCTTACATCTTCATGTTCTTCTCTAAGCAGACATCGTTAACACTGGCACTGGGCAGGCAACACAGCCTCTGGGACTCCCCCTCACAGCGACAGAAAACAATATCTCTGGCCTGAATTACACTGTTCCCTCCCACAACAACATTCCTATTTCTTCCCCCTCTGGTTCCCTCTGCCAAGATGCTGTGGTCAGTTTGCTCATGCTCCCTGCAGTCCCCAGCTTACAAGAACCATGGAACTCCATCTCCTAGCATTAACTGGTGCCCACATCAATCTATTACATTTCATGGCCTCTTTTTGTGGTGTCAATCCACAAATCACCACTTGTATTGGATTCAATTTTAAAATTTTCCATTGTGGGATTCGACCTTGGGCAAAGTATTGAAACGACACAGTCCAGTTGGCAGACATTCATTTTTCTAATGCTATCAGCCGTCCCTTTTTGATTGGTTACACAGTGCATTTGCTGTTTAGCTGTTTAAAGAATCAATCTCATCATAAGTGAGGGATAACACCATTCATCATTTGTGCTGTGTGCTGTGGCAAAGACAATCTTAAAGTATTGAGCATAATTCAGACTTGTGAAGAAACGTAAAGCCTCTGTTGGTTTATTAGCTTGGGTGTGCATATTAAAGCAGTCGACTTGTAAAAAGGCAAATCTTTCCAGTGTACACTACAAGAAGCAATGACATTCTTCATAGAAATAGACATGCGCTTTATTTTTTCCCAATATAGTTCGGATTTTGACAGTGTTGTAAAAGTTGAGGGGAGAGGGTGAAGGGAAGTGGGAAAGTGGGGAAGAGGGGAACTTGATTGGTGATAGTTGCAGGATCACACCTGCGAATCCTCATCTGTAAAATCTGTGGTCAAGCCAATGTGGTTGAGGAATGGCATTGTGGACAGATCAAAATTTTTTTCACAGGAGGAGAAATTTGGATATTAAGTTGTAGTACAGGGCTGCTCTTGCCACTCTGTGTATCCCATCAATCCAGTTCATGGAAACCGGTCTTAAAGCAGGAAAGAAATTCAATATCAAATAAAATTCAAATGCAAAGTGACACAAATCCCACTGAACAATCCTGAATTTGGCCAAAATTCTGGGTCTGCATTATCACCAAGGCTCCGATTCCCCTCTTTGGAGGGCTTTAATGATCCTGTGGAATGTTTTTGAGGAAGATCAAGTCAGTTCATCCTGACAAATGTTTATCAATCAGCCATCATAATGAAAGGAAGATTGGAGTGAATTCATGATTAGTCAAATTCAGATTGCCAGAAACTCCGATTCTGGCAAAATCTAGGCTTATAACATCATGGAGAGCATAAATAAAGTGAATTGTCAAAGTCTTTCCCACAGGATAGGGAAGTCCAAAACTAGAACATCATAGGTTTGGGGTGAGAGGGAAAGATTTAAAAGGGTAGCAACAAATTACTGCAGATGTTGGAATCTGTACTGAAGACAACAAGTGCTGGCGATTACAGCATGTCAGACAGCATCCATGGAAAGAGGGAGAGCAAGCTAACATTTCAAGTCTAAATGATTCTTCATCAGAGCTGAAGTAAAGTGTGGAAGGGACAACATTATGCAATATTATGGGAGCTTGTGGGGAGCTGGTGCGTTTGGGGTATTGGGTGTAGGATGTCGGTGATGAAAAGATGTTGATAGTTTGGTTTAAGTAATGGGAATGCAAGAATGGCAGAACAATGGTGTGTCTCCTGCCAGACTTGAAAGGATAGTAAACGGAATGGGAGGAGGGGAGAACATGAAAACAAGTTTAAAAAGGGGAATTTAAAGCTGTTGAACCTAATATTAAGTCTAGAAGGCTGGAGGAGCAACATCTCATCTTCAGACTAGGCTCTTTACAGCCTTTTGGAGTTAGTATTGATTGTGAACCTTTCTTCTGTTCCTTTTAGCTTGTTATCATGTCCTCCTCTCATCCTATCCCAAATATTGTCCTTTCAGATCTGGCAGATGATATACCATTGTTCTACCATTCTCACATTCCAATCTCTTAATCTGAATTATCAACACCTTTTCTCCACAGCACTAACCACCAATGTGCCCCAAACTATAGCATAAATGGCTGTCCCCTCCACACTTTACTTTGGCTCTGACCAAGTGTCATCTAGACTCAAAAGATTAGTTTGCTCTCTCTCCAGGGATGCTCTCAGACCCACTGTGATCTCCAAGATTTAAAAAGAACCTGAGGGGTAGTGTTTTCATACAGAGAGTGGTGCGTGTATGGAAGGAGCTGCCAAAGGAAGCAGTAGAGATGGGTACAACTGCAACATTTAAAAGACATTTGGACAGGTAGATGGATAGGAGATTATGTGCCAAATTCAGGCAATTGGGCATGGTTCATTTTAGGAAACCTGGTTGGCATGGATGAGTTGGGCTGAAGAGCCTGTTTCCATGATGTATGACTGTGTGCTTCTATGACTCTAATTGTCAGCCATTCCAGCCGGTAGGACAGAAAATCCAGTAGAAGGATGCCTGTCACAAGCCGACTTTCTGGATTAGTGCCGACTTCCAGGTTAGCTGAGCTGAGGAGGTTTGTCATCAACCAATTTCAATGGAATTAGATCATGCAAGCTGGAGCAGTGAATCTTCCCATCTCCATTTCAATCCAGCAGGTAAGGGGAATTGCCCTGGCAAAGCGGTAGCAACAAGAGATCTCCTTGCAACAAGGGATGGCTGCATTGATTCGGGGCAAGGTCCAGCAGTATCCTCCTCAGTAAGGGTGGGGCTATAATAGCAACAGGGCCAGGACAGACAATTAGCTGCAAAATGGTCCAACTCCAACCTGAGTGAGTATGTGCCAAGAAACATTTTTAATGCTGATGAAACCAGTTTGTTTTTCCATCTTAATAAGATCAGTGTTTATCGTTTCAAGATGTAATGTGGAATGTGGAATGTGAAGCTAGGAACTTTTCGTTGCTTTGGTCTGGATTATTGTAAATTGGCCAGACCCCCACATCCCCCAACATCACTGGTGTCAAGAGCATCAAGCCGGTGTTCTTGTTTCCTAATACCAAGGCCAAGCTCTTCCAGAGGAGGTGCTTAGTAACCTGAAAATCAATGGCAACTGATCTCTCAGCTTAAGGTCAACAACGTGGAGCAGGAGTACTCTCTAACTGTTCTAGAAGCTGTGATCATACCAAAGCCCTAGAAGGTAGTGACAGAAGTCATGTTTGACAGCTGCTTCCACTGCATTGAGTTCAAACAGGTGACAGCTGTGCAAGGAGGGGAAAGTGAGGACTGCAGATGCTGCAGATCAGAGTCAAAAAGTGTGGCGCTGGAAAAGCACAGCCGGTCAGGCAGCATCCGAGGAACAGGAGAGACAATGTTTGGAGCATAAGGAGCGCAACTCTTTTTTGTTCAGTTGTAGAATCCAGGCCGAACTGGCAAATTGAATACACTATTGGCTTGATGGTGGGAACCAGAGGGTATAGTGGAAGGATGCTTGTCGAACTGGAGGCCTGTGCCTTAGGGGTTGATGCTGGGCCCAAATACTGTTTGTTATCGATATCAATGAGAATGAATGAGAATGTATAAGGCATGATTAGTAGGTTTGCAGATGACACTAAAATAGGTGGTATTATGGACAGTCAGGAAGGTTGTCAGAAATTGCAGCAGGACCTTGATTAGCTGGGGAAATGGGCCAAGAAATGGCAAATGAGTTTAATATAGATAAGTACGAGGTCTTGCATTTTGGAAAGTCAAATCAAGGTAGGAGTTTCATGGTGAATGGTAGGGCTTTAAGGAGTGTAGTGGAACAGAGGGATCTTGGAGTTCAGGCATGTGGTTCATGACAGTGGAGTCACAGGTAGACAGGGCAGTAAAGAAGGCTTTTGACACACTGGCCTTCATCAGTCAGGGCATTAAGTATAGAAGATGGGAAGTCATGTTGCAGTCATACAGGACCTTGCTGAGGCTGCACTTGGAGTGTTGTGTTCAGTTTTGGTCACCTTGTTATGGGAAGGATGTTGTTAAACTGGAAAGAGTGCAGAAGAATTTTACAAGGATGTTGCCTGGACTTAATGGTCTGAGTCATAGAGAGAGATCGGAAAAACTAGGAGATTTTTCTTTAGAGCCATAGGAGATGAAGGGGGGACCTTATAGAGATGTATAAATCATGAGAGGCATGGATAGGGTGAATTTCATATTTTTCCCAGGTTTGGGGTATTGAGGACTAGAGGGCATCAAGTTTAAGTTTAGAGGGGAAAGAATAAAAGAGAACCTGAGGGGAACTTTTTATCACAGAGGGTGGTACGCATATGGAATGAGCTACCTGCAGAGGTGGTTGAGGTGTGTACATTAACAATATTTAAAAGGCATTTTAACAAATACATGGATAGGAAAGGATTAGAAGGGTATGGCTGAAAATGTGTTGCTGGAAAAGCGCAGCAGGTCAGGCAGCATCCAGGGAACAGGAGAATCGACATTTCGGGCATAAGCCCTTCTTCAGGAATCTGATCTCCAGCATCTGCAGACCTCACTTTCTCCTTAGAAGGGTATGAGCCAAGTGCAGGGAAATGGGGTTAGCATGGGTGGACATTTTGGTTGGCATAGACCAGTTTTGGTGGAAGGGCCTGTCTCTGTTCTGTAGGACTCTTTGACTCCATGAAGCTGGCATGAAAATTCTAGAAGAGGCAACTATTAAAATGTACACTGAAATGGACCATACCGCACACGGTATAATGGAGCTGATCGATGAAGCAATCATAGGTGTAGTGCAATCTTCAGCCAAGAGCTCAATGCCACCACTCTCTGCTTGTTTCCCTAGTGAAAGCCACAAAAGGCAGGAGGAATGCTCTGGGATTTTATACTGCAGCATGAAAACACGGTAAAGATTTTTGACTGTATTGGTGGCACTGCATCTGCATCGTATTTATCAGAAGACAGCACGCTAAGGGGAAAAAGATTACTAAGCTTTTCCTGAACCGATGACACCATATTTCAGTTTTTACTGTACAAGGTCAAACCATTGTAAGGTGTGACCAGATTGAAAAATAAAGGTTTAGTTCTAGGTTTGGTATATCAACTTTCAATTTTTCTGACTTCAAGCACATTTGTAGATAAATTGGATTACATTGAAACTTTCTTGGCTAACTCAAAACTCCACTTAGCACGGATTTGTATGCTGGCTCCTGCAATTTGGCTTTTTTATGATTTTACTGTATTTAAGGCATTATCACTTCCTGTTTGTGGAAAATTGCTCTGCATAAATTAACAGCAGCATTCCCCACATGCAACAGTGACCACATTTCCAAAGCTCTTTGGGGTCATTTTGTGGTATTGAAAAGCCTGAAAACGTGCAATCTTTTTTTTAAAAAAAACCTGCTTTCTTAATAAAATGGCAATTAATGTAGTGACTATATGCAGAGATGAAAAAAATCTGAAAATAGTTCATAATAAAAGTAGTGGGCCTGAACATTACAGTAAGGCAACAATTTGTGAAGGGAAAGCAACTTGCACATCATGGATTTTGCGACATGCAAACTTCACCCTTGATGGTTAGGAATCATTGATGTGCCAAGCAGGAGATGTATAGTCTTCCTAAAATGTAACATGCTGGGTTTCAAAAATTAAATTTCAATTACTTCCTCTTAATATCCTCTTTTATTAGGTAGCTTTCAAAAGACTCCAGCGGTTTCTGTGCATCATATACCTTAATGTTTACTATATTGCTGATGATGACTTATGATAGCTCCACTGCTTTGGTGGTTGATTTTATTTTGTCCCTGAGGGCGGAAGGGTTTTGTGTTAAACACTATTAACAAGTATCATGACAGCAGCATCCATAGAGACTGGATCAGGCCACTGTGTAACCAATCACTGAGTTAAAATGTAGTTAGAAGGCATTTCTGTGTTTGAGGAAAAGCAGCACTCAACAGTGACCTTTACTGCTCCCCTTAATTATATTGCTTTGTAGCCATTACAAGGTCTGTTGGGTCTGAAAACCTGCTTCAAGGCTTGAAAGTGAAGATCCAACTCCACTGCTTCAATTAAAAGAAAAGTGAAAAAAGATGTTTCCTACATTGAAACAGTGACAACATTTCAAAAGAATTTAATTGGTTGTTAAGTGCTTTGGGACTTGATGAGCTCATGAACAATATTCTCCAAATCCAAATCTCTCTTTTAATATAGAAGTTCAGTAGTTGCACTCAAAATTCACAACAAAGTAGATTTTCAGAAGAATCATTTTATCATCATGTCCTGCTTTACATTAGAGAACACCACTAAGAACCTGTTAATGACAGCAGTACTTCCGAGTAGCTCATGAAGAATAAGGGATCCAACAACAAACTGATCACATCCAAGATCTGCGATTGGCAGAAGGTTAAACAGTTCACTGCAGGAGGAAGTTCCACAAATATCCTCATCCACAATAATGGATGAGCCAAATGCATCAGTGCAAAAGTTGGGACACTGCAACATCTGCATCCATTTTCAGCCAGATGTGCCGACTGGATGATCCATGTCAGTCTACACCCGAGGTTCCCAGCATCGCACACACGCCAGTCTTCAACCAATTTGATTCTTTCCATGTGATATCAAGCTGAAGTATTTGGATGCTGTAAAAGCGATGTCTCTGACAACATTTCAGCAGATTTTAGAAAATATAAAGGTGGATAAATCTCTGGGACCTGATCTAGTGTATCCTAGGATGTTGTAGGAAGTTAGGAAGGAAATTGTGGGACACCTTGCTGAAATATTTGTGTCATCTATAACTACGGTGAGGTACTAAATGACTGCGGAGTGGCTGACGTTGTGCCTTTGTTCCAGAAGAGATGTAAGAAAAAGTCTGGGAACTATAGATCTGTGAGTCAGACTTTAGTGATGGGTGGATTAGATTACTCTAGATTACTTACAGTGTGGAAACAGGCCTTTCGGCCCAACAAGTCCACACTGACCCGCCGAAGCGCAACCCCCCCATCCCCATCTTTACCTAACACTACGGACAATTTAGCACGGCCAATTCACCTGGCCTGCACATTTTTGGACTGTGGGAGGAAATCGGAGCAACCGAAACCCACGCAGACACGGGGACAATGTACAAACTCTACACAGTCAATCGCCTGAATTGGGAATTGAACCCAGGTCTCTGGCGCTGTGAGGCAGCAGTGCTCACCACTGTGCCACCGTGCCGCCCACGGATTTTGAAGATGATTCTACAAGATTGGATTTAAATGCATTTGGAGAGGCAAGGAATGATTAAGGATAGTCCGCATGGTTTTGTGTGAGAGAAATTGTGTCTCTCAAACTTGATTGAGGTTTTGAGGAAGTAATCAAGATGTTTGATGAGGGCAGAGTGGTCCACATTTATTTGGGCTTTAATAAAGCCTTTGATAAGGTTTTGCATGGTAGACTAATTAGTAAAGTTAGATCACATGGGATTCAGGGTATGTTTGCCAATTGGGTACAAAATTGGCTTCACAGCAGGAGACAAAGAGTGGTGGTGGAGGGTTGTTTATCAGACTGGAGCCTGTTACCAGCGGTGTTCCATAGGGATCAGTACTGGTTGTTTCCCATTTATATAAATGAATTAGATGGGAACATAGGAAGCACTATTAGTATGTTCGCAGATGGCACCAAAGTTGGTGAAATCGTCAACAGTGAAGAAGGTTATCTAAGATTAAAAAGAGATCTTGTTCAGTTGTGTAGGTTAGGAGGATTAGCCATGGGAAATGCAGGGTTATAGGATCGGGGGGGGGGGGGGAGGTGGATGGGATGCTTTATGGATGGTTGGTGTGGACTTGATGGGCTGAAAGGCCTGCTTGCACAATGTAGGGATTCTAGGATTCTATGCTGTCAGGTTTGAGTTACAAAGAGAGGCCAGATAGGCTGGGACTTTGTTTCCTCTGGAGCATGGGAGGTTGAGGAGTGACCTTACAGAGGCTTATCAAATCATGAGTGGTATAGATAAGGTGAATGGCAGGTATCTTTCAACTAGGGTGGGGGAATTCAAAACTAAGGGGCATATTTTTAAGCTGAGAGGAGAAAGATTGAAAAAAGACATGAGGGGCATTTTTTTTACACAGAGAGTGGTTCGTGGTGGCACTGTGGTTCAGTGGCTAGCACTGCTGGCTCACAGCACCAGGAACTCGAGTTTGAAACCTGACTCAGATGACTGTCTGCGTGGAGGTTGCACGTTCTCCCCGTGTCTGCATGGGTTTCGTGCGGGTGCTCCGGTTTCCTCCCACAGTCCAAAGATGTGGAGGTTAGGTGAATTGGCCATGCTAAATTGTCCATAGTGGTCAGAGATGTGTAGGCTAGGTGCAATTGTCAGGGAAAGTGTAGAGTAATTGGGTAGGGGATTGTGTCTGAGTGGCATACTCTTCATCGGGTCGATATTGACATATTGGGCCAAATGGCCTGTTTTCACATTGTAGGGATTCTATGATTCTATGAACTTCCAGAGGAAGTGGTGGATGTGGTTACAGTTGCAATGTTGACTAGACATTGAATAATTACATGAATAAGAAATGTTTGGAGGGATATGATCCAAGAGCAAGCAGGTGAGACTAATTTAGTTGGGATTATGGTCGGCATGGACTGGTTGGCCTGAAGATTCTGTTTCGATGTTGTATGACTCTACAACAAGGCGTTTGACAAGGTTCCTCATGGTAGACTAGTTAGCAAGGTTAGATCTCATGGAATACAGGAAGAACGAGACATTTGGATACAGACCTGGCTCGAAGGTAGAAGGGGAGAAGGCAGAAGGTAGAGAGGGTGGTGGTGGAGAGTTGCTTTTCAGACTGGAGGCCTGTGACTAATGGTGTACCACAAGGATTGGTGCTGGGTTCACTGCTTTTCATAATTTATATAAATGATTTGGATGTCAACATAGGAAGTATAGTTAATAAGTTTGCAGACAACGCCAAAATTGAAGGTGTCGTGGACAGTGAAGAAGGTTATGGGCAGCACTGCTGCCTCACAGCGCCACAGACCCGGGTTCAATTCCCACTTCAGGTGACTCTCTGTATGGAGTTTGCACATTCTCCCTGTGTCTGCGTGGGTTTCCTCCGGGTGCTCCAGTTTCCTCCCATAATCCAAAATTGTGCAGGTTAGGTGAATTGGCCATGCTAAATTGCCTGTAGTGTTAGGCATAGGGGAATGGGTCTGGGTGGGTTGCACTTCGGAGGTCGGTGTGGACTTGTTAAAAAGTGAACGGCACTGCGGCACAGTGGTTAGCACTGCAGCCTCACAGCGCCATAGACCCGTGTTCATTTCCCGCCTCAGGCGACTGACTGTGTGGAGTTTGCACATTCTCCCCGTGTCTGTGTGGGTTTCCTCCGGGTGCTCCGGTTTCCTCCCACAGTCCAAAAATGTGCAGGTCAGGTGAATTGGCCATGCTAAATTGCCCGTAGTGTTAGGTGAAGGGGTAAATGTAGGGGAATGGATCTGGGTGGGTTGCGCTTCGGCGGGTCGGTGTGGACTTGTTGGGCCGAAGGGCCTGTTTCCATACTATAAGTAAGTAATCTGTTACCTCAGAGTACAATGGGATCTTGATCAGATGGGCCAATGGGCTGAGGAATGACAGATGGAGTTTAATTTAGATAAATGTAAGATGCTGCATTTTGGAAAATCAAATCAGAGCAGGACTTATACACTTAATGGTTAGCTGCTGGGGAGTGTTGCTGAACAAAGAGACCTTGGAGTACATATTCATAGTTCCTTGAAAGTGGAGTTGCAGATAGATAGGATAGTGAAGGAGGCATTTAGTATGCTTTCTTTTATTGGTCAGAGCATGAAGTACAGGAGTTGGGAGGTCATGTTGCGGCTGTACAGGACATTGGTTAGGCTACTTTTGGAATATTGCGTGCAATTCTGGTCTCCTTCCTATCGGAAGGATGTTGTGAAACTTGAAGGGGTTCAGAAAAGATTTACAAGGATGTTGCCAGGGTTGGAGGGTTTGAGCTCTCGGGAGAGACTGAATAGGCTGAGGTTGTTTTCCCTGGAGCGTCAGAGGCTAATGGAGGTTTATAAAATCATGAGGGGCATGGGTAGGATAAATAGACAAAGTCTTTTCACTGGGGTTGGAGAGTCCAGAACTAGAGGGCACAGGTTTAGGGTGAGAGAGCAAAGATATGAAAGGGGCCTAAAGGGAAACTATTTCATGCAGAGGGTGGCGTGTGTACAGAATGAGCTGCCAGAGGAAGTGGTGAAGGCTGGTACAATTACAACATTTAAAAGGCATCTGGATAAGTATAGGGTTAGAGGAAGGGGTTCATAGGGATATGGGCCAGGTGCTAGCAAATGGGGCTAGATTAGGTTGGGATAGCTGGTCAGCATGGACGAGTTGGACTCAAGGCTCTGTTTTTGTGCTGTACATCTCTATGACTCTATGACTCTAAATGTACCAAAGACTTGTTCTCTGATGCGGCTATAATATTAGTATCATAATGATAACATAAAATGCAGCCAAGATATATCCTGTGCGCAAGAAGCATTACAAATCTAACCTGGTCAATTACAGCCCTGTCATAGTATCATAGCAACAGGAATAGGCTTCTCAGCTCCTTGAGCCTGTTCTAACATTCAGTCAGACCATGGATGATCAGTGGCTTCAATCCATATGCATGCCTTAGGCCGATATCCTTTAATATCTCTGCTTAACACAAATTTATCTAGCTCAGACTTCAAATTAACAATTGATCCTGCATCCACTGCCATTTGGGGAAAAACATTCCAAACATCTATCACCACATGTGTCTGGAAATGTTTGCTAACATCTCTCTTGAATGACCTGGCCCAGACTGTTAGAATTTGATAGGTGCTCGTGGGTTTTCAAGGCGCTGTCTGTGGGCTTTGATGAATTTGTAGATAGTACACACTGCTTCGACTGAGTGTTGGTGGTGGGGGGAGTGGATGTTTGTGGATGTGGTACCAATCAATGGACAGCTTTGTCCTGGATGATGTCATGCTTTTTGAGTGTTGTTGTATTCCATCTCATTCCTGACTTGTACCTTGTAGATAGTGGACAGGCATTAGGGAGTCAGGAGGTAAATTACTCACTGAAATATTCCTAGCCTCTGACCTGCTCTTGTTGCCATTGTATTTATATAGTGAATCCAGTTGAGTTTATGGTCGATCGTAACTCCCAGGATGTTGATAGTGGGTGATTTCTTGTGCACTGCAATAACTCACAACAGTCTTTCAGCAGTGCCTTCCATATCCTCAAGTACTACCATTCAGAAGGACATGGATAACAGATGCATGGGAACACCTCCAGCTTCAAGTTGCCCTCCAAGCCACAGACCATCCTCACCTGGAATAATAGGGTCATTCATTCTTTGTTGCTGTGTCAAAATCCTGGAAGCCCCTTCCTAACAGCTCTGTGGGTGTTTCTCTATTTCAATGACCGCAGTGGTTCAAGAAGGCAGCTCACCTTCTTCGGGGCAGTTTGGGATAAGCAATAAATGGTGGCCTAGTCAGTGACACTCACAACCCATGAACAAATAAAAATAGGTCTATTTGATATTTAATTGGAGAAAATAAGAGGTGTGTTTTGTTGTTTCGTTATTTGCAAGGACAGAACCTTTACCTTTGAATAGTGAAGACAAAACAGAAAGAAAGAGTAGAAAGGACAGATTTACAAGTTGTAACCTGAATGTTCACAAAAGCTGCCGAACATCTGCCAAAATGCTAACAGTCCAAAAAAGTTTGATGACTTGAGTAACAACAGGCAATTCACAAGTATTTCTGGATAGAGTCCGTGACAAAGCGTTTCTTCACAATCCTGCTCCCAGATCAGTTCAGGACAATTGCATTTCACAAACAGAAACTCCAACAAGTATTGAATCCCTTTGTGCATATGAAAATGGACCAACACCTGTTCCTGGTGTAAATGTTGGATGTTATTTTCACTGCCAACACCAATATTCAATCACTGCTGATGCCAAATGCATACACATGTCTTGTCTTCTGTATTGAACACTTGGATACCCCTTTTGCATCTTAAAAATGCGTGCTGCACCATTTAATTTCAAAGCCGTTTGGATTTTCTAGTTAGATGATTCCCCTGTATTGGTTAGAGGGAAGATTAAATGATTATATTAGCCTTTGGTGGTGCTCTTTCAGTGTTATTCTGCATTCTATAATGTTAACAACACCGCATTGAGATAACAACATGTCTTTATCCAGTTCATATCTAGAATGGAAATGTTAATACTGCAGTACAAAAATTGTGCTGAAAGCCTAGAGTGCTCATTTAAAATGGCTATCATTATTTGATCTGGCAAATAGACTGTATTTAATGGCAAAAGGATGAAGGAAGGCTAGTTCATCAGCAATAGCTACCTGAAATCTGTGTAATTGTCTGTGATATATTGAATCTATGCTTCAATGATTCTAATTACAGCTGTTAGCTGTTGCAATTAGTTACTGCTTTCGCTCAAGCTTGCCATTGGTGCTGAAATTCTGCTTTCGTAGCACTTTAGAGTCATAGACAAAGGACTATTTCAGTTTTTTATGAGGGCATCAGAAAACACAATGATTTTTTTCATGCTGTAAATTATGAGTCACAATTAGATCTTTGATCTTTGCACCAAAGTGAACTGGACAAAGAGAAAGAGCCAGTGTAAGGTTGCAGAACAAATTTGGTTTTAACTGTAATTTCCTGCCCAGTTCCCTCTCTGCTTATTCAAATCCATTCTCTGTGATATGATGATAAAATTAGGAGATGGAAGTACTAAATATTGAAATATCTTGAGATTCCAAAATCAATGCTTCATTTTTTTAACATTCTGTACTAATAGCATCCTTTTATACTCATGTCTTTACTGGATCCAGCTGGACAGACGGAATGCCAGTAAATTTATTATTCTGGACTTTTACCATGGCCCAGTCACTCCATTTCTAATGAAGGGCTTTTGCCCGAAACATCCATTCTCCTGCTGCTCGGATGCTGCCTGACCTGCTGAGTTTTTCCAGCACCACACTCTCGACTCTGATCTCCAGCATCTGCAGCCCTCACTTTCCCCCAGTCACTCCATTCCTGAGCAGGGTCTTGAAATGTGGCAAAAAGTAGCTACTTGAGGAACCTATAGGTCGAGAAGTCATCACCAGCCTCAGGCCATGAGAACAGCAGCTGGAAAATTTCAGCTGTTTTTCTGTTGTAGAAAATAGGAATCTTATTTAATAGGAATCCTAGGCATACAGAGACGAGAGAGATTCAGTAAGGGGGGCGTATTAATGATTTAGATATAAAGCTATTGAGGGTGATGTCTATGTTCGCAGATGGTACTAATATAGGAAACATAGGGAGGAATTTTATGGGATTCAGGGTGTTTTTGCTTGCAATTTGGTAGGAAAAAGGAATTCTGGCATTGTATTGGGAGCGAGAAGAAGAGGCAAGGGCAAAAGTGCAGGAAATTGGTAAGGGCTCCATTATAGTTGAGGCTATTGATTTAAAAAAGTCTGCCCCAAGGTAGTGGGGAAGGTGAGGAGCTGGTGAGCAGGCCACTTCTAGGGAAGACCTTGAGCTGAGAATGAGAATTCCACCCCTCAGAGAGCTTCCCACTTGAGAGCTAGTTGTTGCTATTGTAATATTCTTTATAGTAATTAGTTCAGGAAGAGGAGCAATTGGTACAGATGGTCAGGGAGTCCAGAACTAAAGACAAATGGAGTGCTCACATTAATAAAGGAAATCTTGAGATGCAAATGAGTATTTGTTGCAGATGTAAAAGTAAAACTACACATCAGCTCTGCTGAGAGGAAACCCAAGCAATTGTGGGAGGGGATATGCAGGATTGTAATCAAAATAAAGGGACTGTTCATTAGGCTTTCATTGACAGGGGGATCGAGTTTAAGAGCTACGAGGTTTTGCTACAGCTCTACAAGTCCCTGATGAGACCACACTTGGAATATTGTGTCCAGTCCTGGTCACCCCACTATAGGAAAGATACAGAGGCTTTGGAGAAGGTGCAAAGCGAAGAGAGGTTGACTAAGCTCAGACTTTTCTCTCTGGAGAGAAGGAGGAAGAGAGGTGACCTGATCGAGGTATACAAGGTAATGAGAAGCATGAACAGAGTCAATAGCCAGAGACTTTTCCCCAGGGCAGGATTGACTGGTATGAGGGGTCTTAGTTTTAAGATATTAGGAGAAAGGTATGGAGGGGATGTCAGAGGTAGGTTCTTTACGCAGAGAGTTGTGAATGCATGGAATGCATTGCCAGCTGTGGTGGTGGAAGCAGAGTCATTAGGGACATTTAAGCAACAGCTGGACATGCACATGGACAGCAGTGAGTTGAGGGGTGTGTAGGTTAGGTTATTTATTTTACATTAGGATTAACTCTCGGCACAACATTGTGGGCCGAAGGGCCTGTTCTGTGCTGTATTTTTCTATGTTCTATTCATACTTGTTAAATACAATGTTGATTCTGAAGGCCATAAGTACCTAGGTGAGAAATGAGGTAGTGTTCCTCCAGTTTGTGTTTACTTCATTGGCGCTGCAGCAGGTCTAGAATGGTAATGGTAGCATGGGAACACCATTGTGAAATGGTAAGTGACTGAAAGGTCACCCTCATTCTTATGGATACAGCAGAGGTGTTCTTCAAAGCAGTCATGCAGTCTGCATTTGGTTTCACGAATGTAAAGGAGAACACATTGTAAGCATTGAAAGTTGTAAAAGTAAACCACTGCTTTACCTGGAAGTGGGTTCAGGGCCATGGGCTGTAAGAAGGGAGGAGGTGAAAAGGACAAATCTCACACCTTCTGAGATTGCATACAAAGGTGTCATGGGTGTGGGAGGAGCTATTAACCGTAATGAAGGTGTGGACCAGTGTGTTGCAGAGAGACTAGTCCCAAAAGAATGCTGACAACAAAGGGGAGGGGAAGGTGTGTTTGGTGATGTTATCTTGCCAGAAGTGGCAGAAATGGCATAGAATTATCCTTTGAATTCAGAGTATTGGGGATTGGGGGCAAAAAGTGAGGACAAGGGGAACCCTATCATTCCTCTGAGAGGAAGGGGATGAGAGTAGAGGTACGGTAAACAAATTGGACATAACTGAGGGCCCTAACAACCACAGGTGGGGGTAAGGTGAGTCCTTGGCTGAGGCAAAAGGAGGTCACTTTGGAAACAGCTTAGTGGAAGGTGACATCATTGGAGCATATGCAATAGAGACGGAGAAATTGGGAGAATGGAAGGAGTCCTTGAAAGAAGCAGGGTGTGAAAGAGTGCACTCAAGGTAGCTGTGGAAGTTGGTGGGCTAGTAATCAATATTGGTCGATAGCCTATCCCCTGAAATGCAACCAGAGAAGTCAAGAAAAGGAAAGGAAGAATCAAAGATTGATCAAGTATCAATGAGAGCAGGATTAAAAATGGAAGGAAAATTGATTAATTTTCTAATTCTTCAGGACAGCAGAAAGCAACATGAATGAAGTCACAGAATAAAAGAATTATTACAGTGCAGATTGAGGTCTTTTAGCCCATGGTACCTGTCCCAGTTCGATTATCAAGTGCCAATCTCCTGCCTTTTCCCCATATCCCTGCATGCCATTACTATCCAAAAATATACTCAATTCCCTCTTGCATGCACCACCAATATACTGGAGAAAGAATTGTAGGTGGTGAACCAAAGAATGTTCCACATATCCCACCGTGTGACAAACATAAATTGAATAAACCATAGCTACACCTCTGACTTGAAGACAAGTTAAAGAAGAAGTTGTTCAAAGTGAGAACAAGCTCAACCAGGCAAGAGGGTGGTGATGGGTGGGGATTGCTTAAGCTATTTTTCAAGAAAAGTGCAGAGAGACTTCAGACCATCCTGATGGGGGATGGGTGTTTGCAGCAATTGCACATCAGTGATAAAACCTTGGGCCAGAAAACTGGAAAATTGTGGAACAGAAGTGTCAGAAGAATCACAAATATGAGAAGAGACTGAACAAAAGGGGACAAGTACAGTCAAGATAGGAAGAATTATGTTCAGTGGAGCAGGACCAGGCTGAAATGAATGATCTACCAAGGTAATCACGTTTGTGGGTTTTGAGCAGAAATTCGAAGTGGGCTGTGTGAGTAGGAACACTGTGAGATGAGAAGCTGTGGCGGGGAGACATTAAGAAATGATGAGGTTGGTGACAGTCATGGATACATGTTGGAATGGGAGCAAAATTGTCAAATGGATTTTAATTTTGCTAAGTATGTAAATGTAATAGTTCTATTTTGAATGTAGAAGAGCAGGTGAATTTGAGAGTTTAGTTTTGTGAAATCACAAAAACATCAGCGTGGATACCGTTACAGAAGTGGTAATGCAACATTGGGTTTTATAACAGAATGATAATAGTTGAAGGGTCAGTTTTTATGTTTGGCAGCAGGAAGAGGGAAATGTAACACACTCCAATAAAGCATCAAATTGTCAATTTGTGGCTGTCCAGAGAGATCAAGGCTAATTATAGACACATTGTAAGCCAGCTTCCTCACCACTTTCCCCTTATTTCCCCTTGCTCCATTCCAAACTTGCAGTTATTACCAGTGCTAGGTTTTCATGCCTTGTTTTAGATTCTACAACATAATCAGCTCGTCAGATTTTGAGTTAATATAAAACTTAATTTGGCAGAGCAGGCTCGAAGGGCCAAGTGCCCTACTCTTATACTTTGGTTGCATGTTAATATGATTTGTTGTTGCAGTTACATTCACAATATATCTGAATCAAATGTTATTTTGAATACATCACTAGTAGGTGCTGAGAATCAGAACTGTGGGCTGGTATGTTGTGAGACAGAGGGGTAAAAGCTGCACTTATAGTTGGAATTTTAAAATTCCCTAGCTCTCAGAATGACTTTATTGTTGATTAAATATTTAATACATCATTAAAAATCATACAGATCCTGCCACCTTCCATAACAGATTCTGTGGGACCAGTCAACAGTAAAATGCAAACAATTTCTCATCAAAGTTGCACTGGTGGGGAATCAGCAGTTTTTCTCTGATAAACCACGATATATTAGATTACTTACAGTGTGGAAACAGGCCCTTCGGCCCAACAAGCCCACACTGACCCGCCGAAACACAACCCACCCAGCCCCATTCCTCTACATTTACCCCTGCCCCTAACACTACAGGCAATTTAGCGTGGTCAATTCACCTAACCTGCACAATTTTGGACTGTGGGAGGAAACCAGAGCACCCGCAGGAAACCCACGCAGACACGGGGAGAATGTGCAAACTCCACACAGTCAGTCGCCTGAGGCAGGAATTGAACCCGGGTCTCTGGCGCTGTGAGGCAGCAGTGCTAACCACTGTGCCACCCACATATATTTTGGATGAAAACCTCTCCCAGTAATTTGAACATTTCACAGTGTTAACATTCCTCATCATCATCAACTCAGAAATGCATAGAGGCTAATTGATAATAGACGATCATGCTTACATTCTTCCATTATTCCTTCAGAACTAGTCAATGTATTATAACATTAATATTTAGCTGGGAGAACACTCACATCAGACTGGACATTGATTAGCATGACTGTCCTTTAACACATTCATTAGGATTGGTGGTTTGTGGCTTGTACTTGGAAGGTAATAGATTGGTTTCGTATTAATGTATTGGATTTTGTATCATCTTATATATCATAAAATTTCATAGTTAAGTACTATGACATAAGAATTCCTATCAGAACATCTTTATTATGGCTAGTGTCTTGCAATAAAAATGATTCAATGAGGCTTACAACATTGCCGGGAGAGGGGAAGTGAAAATTCTTGATAAATTACCTAATTTGGAGACTCATTAGTGCGATTTGCTTGGAATGATTCAACTGTAAAACTTCACTCTCAATTACAGATGGCAAAAAACTTACATTAAGACAAGTAGCAGATTCTAGATAGATGGTCTCAGATTTTGCAGTGTATTTTGAATTCTACTGCTAAATTTTTGATGTTTCACCTCCCCCCACCTTTTCTAATGGATTTGTTTAAATGACAGATCACAAGTCAACACTTTGCATGATGGACTCATGACATCGTTCAAAGGATGAAAAAGTTTGGAAGCAGTTTTTTTTAATGTAACATTTAAACCTGAAAACATAGTCAGGAGAAATTTCTTGATGCTTTTAACTGATGAAGACTGGAAACTACATTGTGCAAGCTAATGAACGTTTATTGATTTTTTTATGCTATTTACGGAAATAAGGTTCAGTTGATGTCAATTAGACACTTCTGTCAGATGCTAGTTCCATTTGATGAGACATCTGCCAACGTAATTGATGTATTGTTTTCTTTGTTTACATGGGATTTGGAAATTACTGGATAGGGTAAGAACAAAGTTACTGATAACAAAAGAGTGCTGGAAATCATACCCAGTCAGGCAGCATTCATGGAGTTAAAAATCACACAATGCCAGGTTACAGTCCAACAGGTTTAATTAGAAGCACTAGCTTTCGGAGCACCGCTTCTTCGTCAGGTGGTTGTGGCTTCATCACAACCACCTGATGAAGGAGCGTCGCTCCGAAAGCTAGTGCTTCCAATTAAACCTGTTGGACTATAACCTGGCATTGTGTGATTTTTAACTTTGTACACCCCAGTCCAACACCGGCACCTCTAAAGCATTCATGGAGAGAGAGGAAGCTAATGTTTTGAGTCCAGATGACTCTTCATCAGAGCTGATGTGAAGTGTGGAGTGGACAGCACTTATGTTATACAGTAATTGGTGAGTTGGAGTGCTGGGGAGAAAGGGTGTTGATAGTATGGATTAAGTGATTCAAATGTGAGAATGGCACAACAATGGTGTGCCTAATTGCCAAGCTAGAAAGAACAGACAGTCCCATTGGAGTGTGGATTAGGAGAGGGGACATGATGAAAGAGAATGTACCAAGTCAGGCTAAAAGAAAGGGAAGAAATGGGAGTGAGTTCACAATCGAAGGATGTTGAACTCAATAGTAAGTCCAGATGGTTATAAAGTGCATAGTCTGAAGATGAGACGTTGTTCCTCCAGTTTGCATTGTGATTTGCTGGAGCATTGCAGCAAGCCAAGGACAGACATGTGGACATGCGAGCAGGACACTATTAAAATGACTGACAATTGGGGTCCTACTTGCACACCAGTCCGAGGTGTTCTGCAAATGGTCACCCAGTCTGCATTCAGTTTCTCCAATGTAGGCAGGCCACATTGGGTGCAGCGAATACAATACATCAGATTGCTTGGGTCCTTGGATGGTGAGCAGGGAGGAGGTGAAGGGGCAGGTGTTGCACCTTCTTCGGTTACACGGGAAGGTGTCATTTGGGATTGGGTGGGGTGGGAGGTTGTTGGTGGTCGTGGAACAGACTCGGGTGTCCTGGAGGGAACAATTCCTGTGAAGTGCAGGCAATGGGAGTGAGGGAAAGATGTGTTTGGTGGTGGTATTCTGCTAAAGTTATCTGAAATGGTGAAGAATGATCCTTTGAATGCGGAGGCTGTTGGGGTGAAAAGTGAGATAAGGAGAACCCGATCACGCTGTTGTGAGTGATGGGAAAGGTCAAGGACGGGAGCACGTGTGATAGATCGGATGAGGTTTAGGGCCCTGTGAACCACAGTGGGCGGGAAACCCCAGTCATGGAAGAAGGAAGCCATGTCAGTAGCACTGTTTTGGAAGGTGGCATCATCTGTACAGGTGCAACGGAGGTGAAGGAACTGGGAGAATGGAATGGAATCCTTGCAGGGGTGTGAAGAGCTGTAGTGAAGGTAACTATGGGAATCCGTGGCTTTGTAGTGGATAGCCGTGGACAGTTTATTCCCCAAATGAAGACAGAGAGGTCAAGGGAAGGAAGGGAAGTGTTGGAGACGGAACATGTAAAAGTTGTAGAGAGATAGAAATTGGAGGCAAATAAACAAATCTTTCAAGATCCAGATGAGAATATGAAGCAGAACTTAACAGTCATTGATGTGAATATGTATCAACTTTGAATACAATCTGAAGCCAAGCATAACCTCTCAGGACCACAAGAGAATAAAACAACTAGAGAAAAACACAACAAAAAGCAGCAGAGGTAGGACAACTTAGACACAGGACAAAAACTCTGTCAACCTTAAAGCCAGAGCAGAAGATCTGGTCAAAGGACAGAAAGTCAGAAACCACTGTCGTCAGACAAATAGATGTACCAAAGTCTTATATTGTCCGAATGCTTGAAAGGGCACTCAGGAAGAAGAGGAAGGCATTGATCGCTCTCAAACTAAGAATTTAGACTAAGAATGATTATCAGATAATATGGGACACCCATCGCTGTACTATATCAGACAGTGCATATAGAGGGACAACTAATCCAGGTACAGTGCAACAACATAACTGGTGTGCTGAACTCAGGCTAAATAGATCAAGAAGTCCAGTCAAAAGTCTCCTGATTGTCTCGGCCTATGGGGTTGGACTTTTAAGTTGGGAATGGGGAATGTGATAATGGTATAATTCCATAGAGGTCAGTATGCCATCACCAAGTCACCCTTTATTTACACATTTGTAGTACCTAATACTGATCCAGCTTCCTCAGAGCCAGCTCTCAGACTGAGCTGAACCTCTCCCACTCCTGTTTATATCTATCAGCCAGGGCTCCCTGACTGGACCAGATTAACAGCCCAATCAAGGAACTCTACTCCATCTGGGCTGACGTTATTACATTCACAATAGATAGCAATGATAATTGTAGCAATAATGATTATAATGAAGTTGTTGATTACAAAGAACATGCAGTACGTCAAAGTACTGTGGTTATATTGGCCGAGTAAAAACAAATTTGGGAGGCATGTGGCATACGAGACTCAAGTAATTAAAATGAAACTTTTCAAGAGATGGGGACATCAGTGGTTGCAACAGCATGTATCTCTCCTCATTAATTGCCATGGAAAACATGGTGGTGGTGGTGAGCTGCCTTCTCGAACTGCTGTAAACCTTGGTATGTGGGGGCACCCACAATGCTATTAGGCAGGGAGTTCCAGAATTTCAACCCTACAAGGAATAGTAGCAATGATCTTCCAAGTCAAGATAGTGTGGGGTTAAGGGGAACTTGCAGGTCATGGTGTTTCCATGCATCTGCTGTACTTGTCCTTCTTGGTGGTTTTCAAGATGTTATCAGAAGTGTCTTGGTGAATTACTGCATTTTGTCTTGTGAATGGTACATACTGCTGTTACCTTAACATTGATGATGAAGGGAGTGAATGTTGGACAGATAGATAGATGTGGTGCCAGTCAAGTGGGCTGTTTGGTCCTGAATGGTGTCAAGCTTTTTGATTTAGAGCTGTCCTATCCAGAGCAAGGGCAGCAGATGCATGAAAGTCATGATGCTATAACTGATGACATGACTTTGACACCAGCAACAGAGAAGACACCAATCCAGAATGGGAACATGAAGAGCAGAATGTTAAACACTACAGTAAGAGAGCTGTATATAAAGGAGTGTTACTCTACAGGAGGAGTTGAGGAATCTTCCTTAGAGATAAAGAGCAAGGCCTCATACTCCAAACTCAATGTGCAGGACACAATACTGAGTTAAAACACAGGCTAAAGCCATTCAAAATTTTCAATATGCTGCTCACAATTTGTAAACGCAAAATTCCATAATTCCACAAAAAACCTATTGTGTCTAATCTGTATGGAAAACTTTGAAAGGAGCTATAAATGTTTTTTTCCAACAATCAACACATTTAAAATGTAAGTGTGATTATTGCACTGTTTCTTACTTGTTGGTGTTTCTAGTCCTTCAAATTATTTTATTTGTAAATATATTTGAATATTATCTATTATATTTAAAAGCTGTGGCCAAAAGTCGTGGATCAATTCAACAAGAGGTTGGAAGTGTAAAGTTCTTCCACCATTATTTAATCGTTTTAGAGGTCTTTTAGATGGTCATTTTATTCATGTGAAGAGTTGATGTGGCAATAATGATGGAAGTTGTGACATAACTTCGCTATTATTACTGTCTACTTTCAATATATTTGATGTGGAGGAGCTGGTGTGGGACAGGGCTTGGCAAAGTTAAAACTCATACAACGCCAGGTTATAGTCCAACAGGTTTATTTGAAAGTGCAAGTTCCACTTTGAGCCAGTAGTTGGTGGTATCGATGGTAACATCTGAAGGGAAACCTTGAAAGTGGAGGGAAAATTGTTGGGGAGCACGTCGAGTTTCCAAACCCTGAAGTGAAAATCTTAGCTTTCTATGTTTTGACAAAACTTGAATGAGGATTTTTTTCATATTAAATTATAATAACTTTATAAAGGGGATGCTATTCCCTTTGATGAGGTTTGATGGAACATTGATGACTGAAAATCTGAAATGTTTTTGTTTTGCAGAGTATAAAGGTCAGCTGGCTGCCACCACCATCCAATATGCAGAATGGCTTTATTACTGGATACAAAATCAGGCACAAAAAGATTGGCCGAAGGGGTGACATGGAGACCCTGGAACCCAACAACCTGTGGTATCTCTTTACAGGTGAGATTCAGTCTCTTCACAGTATTAACCATCTTTACTGAGCTGGCCTGCACTCTGTTGTACGACAGTCTGCTCCACTTAACCACTGCCCATACCGACACAAACTGCCTCTCTTCTCCCCCATACCTGAAGTTTCAAATTTGATTATACTATTTCCGATGAACTCTATATCTTCTTGTACCACTGAATCTGACATTTTGGATACCCAACCTAACTCCTCATCTCAACATCGGGAGCTTAATCTTAAGCTTTTTGGGTCCAATCTCCCATAAATTCTTCTAAATCCGCTTAGATTTTTCCTTCTGTTTTAAAAATCGCATTAGCCAATGTTTTGGTTCTCTCCTCTTAATCAGTTGGACTTAATAGCCTCACTTAATAGGAGTTAATAATCAGACTGACGCACATCCGTCTGAGAAAGGCCATGCAATGCTTTAGAAAGTTACACGATGAATACACATTATTGTCAATATGTATTGCTATGTTAGATTAGATTAGATTAGATTCCCTACAGTGTGGAAACAGGCCCTTCGGCCCAACAAGTCCACACTTGCCCTCCTAAGGGGAACCCACCCACCCCCGACTAATGCACCTAACACAATGGGCAATTTAGCATGGCCAATTCACCTGCCCTGCACTTCTTTGGGACTGTGGAGGGAAACCAGAGCACCCGGAGGAAACCCACGCAGACACGGGGAGAATGTGCAAACTCCACACAGACAGTTGTCCGAGGCTGGAATTGAATCTGGGACCCTGGTGCTGTGAGGGAGCATTTCTAACCACTGAGCCACTGTGTTCTTGGATCTTGTAGTATACCAGTGAACAAGCAGGACAGTGCACACATTACTATACCTATTCGTTTTATCATGTAATCTCACATCTTCCCTTTTTATCTTTTGAAGGTAGTGGAATTGAGCTGAACTAAACTTCAGCTGTGAAATTTACTGACAATAATGGGACAAGTGCAGCAGAAACAGATAGATTTTTAAACGATCATTAATCTTAGTTACCCCCTGAGTACTGGAAAATAATAATGTAATTAGTCCATGACTGCTGCACTAAACTATGTAACAAGAGAAAACTGTTGTAACTGTTCTATTCCCTTGATATTTACAGAATCTGTCTGACCCTATGATCTCTTTAAAGCCTCCAACAGACTAACCATTTTAACTAAAGAGAGTGATAAATACTTCAAAAATGTTCCCAACCATATTTAAATAACTGATTATTTAATTGTCAGAAAAATTAATGTACAATCACGCATTTGAACAAATCCACAAGAGATTTGAATTTAGTGCCCTTCCTTGAGCACTGCTTCAGATAAACTGAGTGAGGGCAGTTTTAAGGAAAGGCAGGAAAGGAACAGAATCAGGGTGAAGTGTGTACTTAAAATGAAAGGAAAATGAACACAATTGCAAACTGGTTCCAATGTGCTGACCTGTGGGTTTAACTAAGGCGTGTCTGGTTATGACTACTTGGTGGAGTCAGTGTGGTCACTGGAAAAGGTAGCTGGGCTGTTGACAACACCAACTGAGAGAAAGTGAGGACTGCAGATGCTGGAGAGTCAGAGTTGAAACGTTTGGTGCTGGAAAAGCACAGCAGGTCAGGCAGCACCTGAGAAGCAGGAGAGTCGATGTTTTGGCATAAGCCCTTCAACAGGAATGTGGATGGGGGAGGCTGAGAGATAAATAGGAGGGTGGGGGTGGGGCCAACTTTTGAGCAGGTTTCCTCCACCCCAGCTGTGATAGTCAGGATTACACTTAGACATAGAGAGAAGTAGACAAAGAAAAGTGCTGAAGGTACATAGATGTTACGAGTGAAAAATCTCTGAAAAGAATCTTGCACCTTGAAAATATATAAATAAGTGTGCACACTTCAAATGTTTGCTCAATTGTCTTTATTGCTGTTGGGCCTGGATAAGTCACACCCATTTGAGAAATGGTCCATCTCTTCAGACATCCCAAGGCTTCTGAAGAAGGGTCACCGGTCTCATAACATTAAGTCTGCTTTCTTTCTGCCAAACATGTCGGGTTTCTCTGGTAATTTCTGTGTGTGTTGATGGAAGGGATTGTAATAGCCAAGCAAGCAAGGTACTGACGCATTGACTACAGATAGCCTCTAACATCAGAGATCATTGAAGCATGAATTTCTGATTCTGTTTCTGATTTCCAGCATCCGCTGTTCCATGGTTATTTGTTTCCTTGAACTGTGATGTTGATAACTGCAGCCAAGATATTCCACGTAAATCTCGCAACACTGAGGCTAAACACAAGACCCTTGTCTGCACACATTGCCCACACATAATACCCATCTTGAGAGTGAGAATGCAGAGTTGGTAATGTTTCTACACATCTCTGCAGGGAATGACTCGGTCTATCTATCAGCTTTTAAAGTGAGCACATGGCATTCAAGACTGGGAGATGTATAATGGGCAGTTCAATTGTCTACTCTCCCTCATAGGATGTTTACTCGGTGGGAAAGGATGCACAAAGTATCCCTCTAAAGTTGAATGCTATCATACAGAGTGTTCAAGCATTATCGGGCAACTTTGCAATGAGATGTAAAAGGCTAACTGCTGATGGAAGCAACAAAGGAGGGGTTTTCAGGATTTTTCTCAAACCTCTGCCTATAGTGAGAGACTTCACTGCACAACATTCCGATATCATATGTTGACTTAAAACCTTGACAGCAACCTAACTTTAGTAATGTGATGCTGATGGACTGACTCACTGACAGCTGCTTTTTCCTTGATGGTCAGTCAGACTGGTAATGTGCAGATGCTTAAAAGTATAATCCCAACTGTTGTTACTGCTGGACAAATCAAATACCAGACTGAAATATGCCTTCAATTTAGTTTCTTTCAATTTAAGTAAGTGGTCTTCCACTGAAGTATGACCACACAAAGCTTCTGATTTGATTTTAATAATAAATCAAAAGATTATTGCTCAAAAAGTAAAGATAAAATAGAACAAACAAAGCTATTTAACTCTAACACTATTTGAAAGATTTTGAAATAAACAGGCAAACAAAATTCCATCTATCCTCACACCATTACTTTATTGTACTCAAATACTAGAGAGAGTTCTCTTCTCTAGCATATCTATAGGTTTGACTGGACTGTTCATTTCAGTTCCCAATCTTGAGTGTTGATAGGCTTTTCTTTGATTAGTCACAAACTGAGTTTAAAATTTCTTAGCTTCAAAAGCATGGCTCAGTGGTTAGCATTGCTGCCTCACAGAGCCAGGGACCCTGTTTTGAATCCAGCCTCAGGCTGTGTGGAGTTTGCATATTCTCCCTGTTTCCTCCGGATGCTCCGGTTTCCTCCCACAATCCAGAGATGTGCAGGTCAGGTGAATTGGCTGTGCTAAATTGTCCATAGTGTTCAGGAATGTAACTTAGGTGCATTAGTCAGGGGTAAATATAGAGAAATATGGGAATGGGTCTGGGTGGAATACTCTTTGGAGGGTCGGTATGGACTAGCTGGGCTGAAGGGCATGTTTTCACAGTGTAGGGATTCTTTCAGTATTCTAAACAAACACTTGATGTAGAATTTTCACAGTGAAGTAGCCTGTTTCCTAATTGTTCTGAGATAACTCCTTTCTCCAAGAGAAACCGTTCTTATGCTTAATCTCAATAAGGTCTTCTGTGAACTAAAACCAAAGCTTTCCCATCTATTATGTTCCCCCTAAGCAAATAGAAAAATAAATTCTTAATTCTTATAAACTGCAAGTAAGTTAATGATTTTTAATATTTGCTCTCTTTGGTCATAAAATTCTCAGAATACAAACAATTCCCATTATCAATCCAGAAGTTCTCTCTCCCACATGCAGGTTTAAAAATCATGGCATTAGAAAGACTAACAAGTGAATTATTAGATCCCCTAAAACATAAAGACCAAAATCTACATGCCAGTAGTTCAAAATCCAACTTACAAAACAGATCATATAATAAGTTCTAGCATTCTACCTATTATTGATGTGAGGATGATAGGTATGTAGTTCCCTGGTTTATCCCCTGCTCTTTTCTCAAACAGTGGTGTGACATCTACAAGCTTCCAAATTACAGAAACCATTCCAGAATCTATGGAATTCTGGAAGATGGTTATCAAAGAATCAACAATCTGCTCAGCCACATCTTCTCTATTTTTTTTTAAAAACTTCATTTTTGGGATGTGAGTATCACGAACTGGGTCAGCATTAATTGCCCCTCACTAATTGACATTGAGAAGGTGCGAGTGAGCTGACCCTTGAACCGCTGAAGTCCATTTAGTATCAATAGGCCCACAGTGCTTTATGGTGGGAATTCCAGTGACCCATTGACACATAAGAAGCAGCAACAATATATTTCCATATCTGAACACAATGTAGCTTAGAGTGCAGTCAAATAGTGGTGTTTCCATGTATCTGCTCCCCTTGTCCTTCTAGATGGTAGTGGCTTTTAATGGACTGCATTCATCTTAGCCAAATGTTTGCTTTTTTCTATAACTATACAAGCTTTAAACTCCTTTTTTTGCTAAATTGTGATGTTTTCTATTCTTCCATTCCCCAGTATTCATGACTGCCCTGATACATCCCTTAGCTTTATTTTTCAAATTTATTAATAAGAGACAATTTGAATATTGTTGCATATATACAGTAAACAATACCAGTGTAGGTACTTGCCAGTGCTTGAATAACTGTGATTGGCTTCTGATTACCCTTTTCAACAACAGTAGAAAACCTTCTCTTGTTAAATAACTGCACTGGTGTAACGTTCTGCACGTTAGCTATCCAACAATGTACAGAGTGACATGTGGAATTTAACTGCGTTACTTACTGTGGATTCTAATGATTAATGGCCATGTTACAGACCTGGAAATTACAAACACTAATTCATCTAAAGAGAGTGAAACAGCAAAGAGGAACATGGCCTTTGTCTGTGATGCTGAATATTCTGTAAATCGTTGTCACACATGTCACATCCACATTAAAGGGCAGCATCAAATGAGTGTAAAATATGAGTGGAAAATGGATTATATCTGTAAAATTTATGACACAAGAAGCGATACTAATAGACTGATATTATAACACATTTTAGAGTTTGGAAGCTTTGTCTTATTCATAGGAGGAATGTGTATTTTTTGTAGGGGTTTATAACATTTGTCATTAAGGTTGTACATTGAAACTGTATAGTAGACAGTAGGGCATAAATCAAATGTATTCTATGTAGACACCATTTACACAGGAGACTTCCACAATGCCATCAGCAGTGCTTCTTGAAATGTTCTTCTTTATTTTCTTTTATGCGTGAATTATGCCATCTTATATACTGCTGTTTAGCCTCTTTCCTTAATCCTCTACATTTTGAAGACACCTTGTCTCCTAGAGAACACTCAATGGCAAAATCACAAGCTCTTGTACTTCTCTGATTCCAAGCCTCTTATTGCTACCCTCTCCCCACCTTTAACCTTTGCCAGATTTGTCAAGGACATGCTTTGGGTCACATAGGATAAAATGGCACGGCATTATTTATGAGGTGTTGCAATTATGTTCTGTATATATGTTGACATATGTAATATTTGGACTTACAAAGGAATTAATACCTTGAATTATCAGCCCTTTATTAAACTTAAAGCCACAAAAACCTCAACACTGCGGATAGCCTAGAGGAGTACAGAAAGTACAGAGATGAAGTTAAAAAGAATAAGGAAATCAAAGAAAATATATTTGCAAGCAAGATAAAGGTGATGCAAAGCTGTTTTACCCATATATAAAGAGCAAAAGTAAAGCTAACGATAAAGTAGCACCTATCCGAGATGAAGAAGGGAACTTGTGTAAAGATGCAGAAGAAATGGGAAGAATTTTGGATGGCACGGTGGTGCAGTGGTTAGCACTGCTGCCTCACAGCGCCAGAGACCCGAGTTCAATTCCCGCACTGCTGCCTCACAGCGCCAGAGACCCGAGTTCAATTCCCGCCTCTGGCAACTGTTTGTGTGGAGTTTGCACATTCTCCCCGTGTCTGTGTGGGTTTCCTTCGGGTGCTCCGGTTTCCTCCCACACTCCAAAAATGTGCAGGTTAGGTGAATTGGCCATGCTAAATTGCCCGTAGTGTTAGGTAAATGTCGGGGAAATGGGTCTGGGTGGATTGCTCTTCGGAGTGTCGGTGTGGACTTGTTGGGCCGAAGGGCATGTTTCCACACTTTAAGTAATCTAATCTAAAAAAAATTTAAATGACTTGTTGTCTCCATATTCACAAAGGAAAGTAATTCAAGAGGAGCAGATTGAAATATTGGATAAAATAATCATAATGAGAGAGAAAGCATTTGATGAGTTAGAATCCTTGAACGTGGATAAGTCACCAGGACAGACGGATTGTTCCCTGAGACGTTGAAGGAGGTCAGGGAAGATGCGCTGAAGATTATTTCCAATCTTCACTAGATACAGATGAGGTGCTGGTGGACTGTAGGAATGCAAAAGTAGTTCTGTTGTTTAAAAAGAGTACAAAGGAAATGCCAGACAAGTATAGGCCAGTTAGTCTTACTTTGTTGGTGTGGGAAAATGTGGCACAGCAGGCCAGGCAGCATCCGAGGAGCAGGAGAGTCGACATTTTAGGTATAAGCCTTTCATCAAGAATATGGGGGGGGGGGTGAAGGGGCTGAATGATAAATAGGAGGGTGAGGCAGGGGGAAGGTAGGTGGGAAGGCGATAGGTGGATGCAGGTAGGAGGTGATTGTGATAGGTAAAAACAATGACTGCAGATGCTGGAAACCAGATTCTGGATCAGTGGTGCTGGAAGAGCACAGCAATTCAGGCAGCATCCGAGGACAGGCAAAATCGACGTTTCGGGCAAAAGCCCTTCATCAGGAATAAAGGCAGAGAGCCTGAAGCGTGGAGAGATAAGCTAGAGGAGGGTGGGGGTGGG
>NC_057710.1:36418782-36424002 GCF_004010195.1 Chiloscyllium plagiosum
TGTGCAGGTAAAACTTTTATGGATGTGGAAAGCTCCTTTGGGGCCTTGGATGGAGGTGAGGGAGGAGGTGTGGGCGCAGGTTTTACAGTTCCTGCGGTGGCAGGGGAAAGTGCCAGGATGGGAGGGTGGGTCGTAGGGGGGCGTGGACCTGACCAGGTAGTCACGGAGGGAACGGTCTTTGCTGAAGGTCATTGTGATAGGTCAGTGGGAAGGGAGATGGACAGGTAGGACAGTTAAAGAGGGCAGTGCCGAGTTGGAGGTTTGGATCTGGGATAAGGTGGGGGGAGGGGAGATTTGGAAACTGGTGAGGTCGACACTGATGCTGTGTGAAGGGCTGATGAAGGGCTTATGCCCAAAACATCGACTCTCCTGGTCCTTGGATGCTGCTTGGCCTGCTGTGCTTTTCCAGCGCCACACTTTTCGGGTCTGACTCCAGCCTCTGCAGTCATCACTTTCTCCTACCTCCTTACTTTGTTGGTGGGCAAATTGGTTGATTCAATCCTCAGAGATCAGATAACCTGTCATTTTGAAAGGCCTGAACCTGTCAAGGATAGTCAGCATGCTTTGATAAGAGAAAGCCATGCCTTACAAAATGGATTGAATTATTTCAGGAAGTGACAAGGAGGATCAATGAGGGTACTAAGGTGGATGTTTCTACATGGACTTTAGTAAGACATTCGACAAGGTCACGCGTGGCAGACTGATCAAAACAGTAACAGCCCATGGGATATAAGGCAATGTGTCAAATCGGATCCAATGTTGACTTAGCAACAGGAAAAAAAGGGTAATGTCATTGGTTGCCCTTGTGATGGAACCACAAGCTTTTTGAGTGCCACCCCTTCATCAGGTGAAGTGAGGAGAAGCACACAGGCACAGTATTTCTAAGCAGAGAGATTAAAGCATCAGACAAATGGTACAATACCAGGTATAAGAGTCACATGCTGAGGATCTACTCAAAGTAAAACGTAATCCAAAACTCTCCAAACTAATTAAGGTAGAAACATCAAAACAATTTATCAAGATGATGGTGTTAAAATAGGACAGTAAGGAAGATTTTGCAGATACTGAACAGTGTGGTGGGGTCACATGTAGCACGATATGAACCCAATATCATGGTTGAGGCCATCTTCATGGGCACAGAACTTCATGAGCACAACCCTTCACATTTTCTGCTCAGTGATTCTGCATTGTCGTGTATCTCAAAGATCGGCTTGGAGGACACTTACCCGAATCTTCCTTATTGTCCTGTTTTGACACCATCACTACGATAACTTGTTATGATCTCTCTACCTTAATTAGTTTGTAGAGTCCTGGATTACTTATTACTTTGGCTAGACCCTCAGCATGTGACTCTTACACCTATCCTGTTATCCCAGTCATTTGATTTGTCTCCAGTACCACTATATTTTTAAACTTTTGTAATTATCGCTCTGCCTCAATTAATTGGATTATAAGTCATCCCTTCACTTCCTATTCAGCTGTTGACACTTTACTCACTCTATCTGACACTGTTGATGACCTGCAGAGACGTATTATTCGGCCTGTTGATACTCCACTCACACCATTTGATTGATCTTTCGATCTCTTTGATTATAAAGTCTGTGCCTGAGTACTCTCTTCAGTTCACGAAGAGGCAATGCTCCAAAAGCTTATGATTTCAAATAAACCTATTGGAGTATAACCTGATGTCATGTGACTTTTGGCCTTGTCCACCCTAGTCTGCTACCGGCACATCCTTATCTTGTGAATGGAAAACTGTTTCAAATGGTGTTCCCACAGGGCTTGGTGTTGGAACCCCTGCTGTTTGCTTTAGGCAAACTGGATTGTGGTGGCACAACTGGGTAATTTGCAGATGACACAACAATTGCTTGTGTAGTGGAGAGTGTAGATGATAGCTGTAAGCTCCAAAATGATGAAAATGGGTTGGTGGAGTATGCAGAAAAGTAGCAGATGGAGTTCAACCCTGATAAGTGTAACTTGGTGCATTTAGGGAAGTGAAACAGTAAAAGGGGATACACAGTAAAAGGAAATACACTGAGAGGGTTAGATGAAGTGAGAGATCTGGATGTGCAAGTGCACAGGTCCCTAAAAGTACAGGTAGATAAAGTTGTGAAGAAGGCATATAGAATGGTCTCCTTCATTGGCCGAGCTACAGAGTGCAAAAGTAGAGATATCATGATGAAACTGTACAAGACAGTGATGAGATCACAACTGGAGCATTGTGCTCAATTCCAGTCACCATGTTACCGGAAGATCATAATTGTTCTGGAGAGAGAGGCAGAGAAAATTAGCTAGAATGTAGCCAAAGCTGGAGAATTACAGCTATGAGGAAAGATTGGAGAGGTTGGGGTAGTTTTCCTTGGAATGGAGAAGGCTGAGGGATGGCATGATTGAGGTATACAAAATTATGAGGGGTAGTGATAGAGTAGACAGAAGGAACCTGTTCCTCTTCACAGAGAGTTCAAAAACCAGGGTTCATAGATTCAATCCAAGTGGCACAAAGATTAGAGGGGACGTGAGGAAATTGTTTGCTAGACAGAGGGTGAGGAGTGTCTGGAATTCACTGCCTGAGTTAGTGGTGGAGGCAGAGACCCTAAATTATTTGAAAACGTACCTTAAGTGCTTATGCTGCAGGGCTAAGGGCCATGTGCAGGAAGATAGGAGAAGAAAGAGCATCTGGGCGTCTTTGGGTCGGCATGGACAAGATGGGCTGATTGGCCCCCCACTGTGCTGTATCATTTCCTTGGTTCTAAAACAGGGAAAGCATTAATTTCTTGGACAGCACAGTATTTAAATTGATACAAGACACCAGAATTGTATTGACAATAATTTTCTTTCAGTGTAACTGGCATATACCTGTACACAAATAAAAAACATTCTAAACACACTTTCTGCAAATTGGTGAGGTTACAGTTAATGCAGTTCCATCGCCTTTGCACAAACCTGGAACATTTTAAGCAGACAGTGACTACTGTATTCACTGCATCTCAGATCTCAATCACAGATTTAGATTTAACAACTGAACAGCATTCATTACAATTGCATCTGCTGTATTTTTCCCCATATTGTAGCTTCTCAATACATGCAGCCTTGGGCTAGAAATTCCACGTTAATATGCTAGGACGTCATTGCCTCCATGATTTTCTCACCATGAGTTAGTTATGTATTTCTCTTTTTGTCTCTCTTTCTTCCCCCACTTGCAATCATCTTCTCCCCGTCCCTCTTTGTAACCTTCCTTCCCATTCCCTTTGCAACCTCCTGCATGCCCTCCCCCAATGATGTCTCACCCTTCCCTTCACCTGACGGCAGCAACCCTTAGAGCTTAATGCACTGCCCCAAGCCTGAACTCAACTCACTGTACTCCCACCTCCAAATCCAGCCTCAGTTTGTACACACCTACCCAACCTGATTTCCACTTAATACACCCATCCCCAGGTTCTGGTCTTGACTTAATGCATCCCCCCATGACTTTTGACCCAATCCCAGGTTGACAGCAACTCTTCCAGCTGCTTCCACAAAAATAGCCTGGCTCCCCCACATTTGTGGCAGATTGGTTCACTAATAGAAGATGGGGCTGAGAAACACGAGAATACATTTGCACCCCTACACATCCTGGGCCCTACCTACAGGTTCTCAACTTACAAAATCCTCTTTCTTCTGCTCTTTTTCCTACAATATTTGGACTTTTTTAAAAAACATAAGCATGATGCGACCTATTTATTAATTTTTAATTTGATTCGTCTCCTCAGTTGCTCATTCCAACATTATATCCAAAAGTATTTTAGCTTGGTGGCAGAATTTTTAAATTGCTATCCATGAGGGAGCTAAAGGGATATGACAATAATCTTGGAACCCACTCGAGGGATAAACTTAGAGAATATTGAAAGGTCTGGGTAAACTGGATGTTGGGAAGATGTTTCCATTATCAGGGGAGACTAGATCCCAAGGGCAAAGCCTTAGAGTAAAGAGAAGACCCTTTAGAACAGATATGAGGAGAAACACCTTCAGCCAGACAGTGGTGAATCTATGGAATTCATTGTCACAGAAGGTTGTGGATGCCAGAACATTGAGTATATTTAAGACAGTGATAGATAGGTTATTGGTTGCTAAGGGGATCAAAGTTTATGAGGAGAAGCATAGAATGGGATTGAGAAATATATCAGACATGATTGAATGGTGGAGCCGACTCGATGTGCTAAATGGCCTGATTTCTTCTCCTATGTTTATGGTGTTATGGTCTAGCCAGTGCTGACTTTACCAGAGTATGTTGTTTCTTCAAACAGGGCAACCTGGCCCCCAACTCCACCAAAAAAAACATCTGGGAGGAGTTGTATCTGGATTCCTTGCCCCACTGAAACAAATAAAAAATATTGCCATTGTGAAAATGCTGCAATTACTAGAGAAAGAAATATTACTGCCTCAGGCTCCAACCCAATCATTTTACCCAGGCGTCTAGCCCTCCACCCTGACTGCTAATGTTTTTGCTAGGCACTAGTATGGCTGGGAGCTCCAGTGTCATAGAGTCATAGAGATGTACAGCATGGAAACAGACCCTTCGGTCCAACCCGTCCATGCCGACCAGATATCCCAACCCAATCTAGTCACACCTGCCAGCACCCGGCCCATATCCCTCCAAACCCTTCCTATTCATATACCCATCCAAATGCCTCTTAAATGTTGCAATTGTACCAGCCTCCACCACATCCTCTGGCAGCTCATTCCATACATGTACCACCCTCTGCGTGAAAAAGTTGCCCCTTAGGTCTCTTTTATATCTTGCCCCTCTCACTCTAAACCTATGCCCTCGAGTTCTGGACTTTCCAACCCCAGGGAAAAGACTTTATCTATTTATCCTATCCATGCCTCTCATAATTTTGTAAACCTCTATAAGGTCACTCCTCAGCCTCCGACACTCCAGGGAAAACAGCCCCAGCCTGTTCAGCCTCTCCCTGTAGCTCAGATCCTCCAACCCTGGCAACATCCTTGTAAATCTTTTCTGAACCCTTTCAAGTTTCACAACATCTTTCCGATAGGAACAACTCCAGAATTGCATGCAATATTCCAACAGTGGCCTAACCAATGCCCTGCACAGCTGCAACATGACCTCTCAACTTCTGTACTCAATACTCTGACCAATAAATGAAAGCATACCAAACGCCTTCTTCACTATCCTATCTACCTGCGACTCCACTTTCAAGGAGCTTTGAACCTGCACTCCAA
>NC_057710.1:36424394-36451694 GCF_004010195.1 Chiloscyllium plagiosum
TTGACCATCCCGAATCAGTCCTTGCCTTTCCAAATACATGTACATCCTGTCCCTTAGGATTCCCTCCAACAACTTGCCCACCACCGAGGTCAGGCTCACCAGTCTATAGTTCCCTGGCTTGTCCATACCGCCCTTCTTAAACAGTGGTACCACGTTTGCCAACCTCCAGTCTTCTGGCACCTCACCTGTGACTATCAATCATACAAATATCTCAGCAAGAGGCCCAGCAATCACTTCTCTAGCTTCTCACAGAGTTCTCGGGTACACCTGATCAGGTCCTGGGGATTTATCCACTTTTAACTGTTTCAAGACATAAAGCACTTCCTCCTCTGTAATCTGGACATTTTACAAGATGTCACCATCTATTTCCCTACAGGCTATATCTTCCATATCCTTTTCCACAGTAAATACTGATGCAAAATATTCATTTAGTCTCTCCCCCATTTTCTGTGGCTCCACACAAAGGCTGCCTTGCTGATCTTTGAGGGGCCCTATTCGCTCCCTAGTTACCCTTTTGTCCTTAATATATTTGTAAAACCCCTTTGGATTCTCCTTAATTCTATTTGCCAAAGTTAGCTCATGTCCCCTTTTTGCCCTCCTGATTTCCCTCTTAAGTATACTCCTACTTCCTTTATACTGTTCTAAAGATTCACTCAATCTATCCTGTCTATACCTGACATATGCTTCCCTCTTTTTCATAACCAAACCCTCAATTTCTTTCGTCATCCAGCATTCCCTATACCTACCAGCCTTCGCTTTCACCCTGACAAGACTATACTTTCTCTGGATTCTTGTTATCTCATTTCTGAAGGCTTCCCATTTCCCAGCTGTCCCTTTACCTGCGAACATTTGAGTCCAATCAGCTTTTGAAAGTTCTTGCCTAATACTGTCAAAATTGGCCTTTCTCCAATTTAGAACTTCAACTTTTAGATCTGGTCTATCCTTTTCCCTCAGTATTTTAAAATGAATAGAATTATGGTCACTGGCCCCAAAGAGCTCCCCCATTGACACCTCAGTGCAAGGAGTTACTCCTCCAGGGTTAGACTTAGTGGATATTTTACCCCATTGGAATTCCAGGTAAAGCACAATCCAGCACATTGAGTTCCTGTCTATTTTCTGGCGCTCCCATTGCTTTCTCATTGGAAATGCAATGCTAACTCCAGTTTCAATAGTAAACAGTGCTTCCCTCTGCATGGAGGTGGTTCAGGAGCAGTATCTGAACTTATTGCATGTGTGGACAAATAAGTGTGGTCCTCATTGTCCACAGGGAGTTGGCAATTAGCAAAAGGGTAATCCAACACATAGAAGTGAATAAATCACTTGCAGAAGGCAGAAAAGACCCAACAGTGTAAAGGGCTATTTCTAATTTTAAAAGTATCCACAAAAAACAAAAATCACAAGACATCATGGCTAATGCACTGACTAATTATGATTACAGTGTGTAGAATTGGGTGTATAATCCAGCAGACCTACTTTCCAACCAAGCTCATATCCAGTGTGGTTCTGTGCCAGCAATGGTTTCTTGCAATTTTTAATATTGCACTAATTGATTTCACATAAATTTATAAAGGTAGCGCGTGCCCTGCTTTACATAATGAAGAAATCTAACTGCTTTAAGGCAGCGTCTCACAAAAATGAACTTAGAAGTTTTCCAGAGAAGCATTATTCTAACTTCACTTAAGATTTCTACAGAATAGAACTTGCCTTTGTGTGGGATGGTGAAACAGTTGATAGTCAGTTGGCGGCCTTTTTGCTGCTTTCTCTAATTCTATTTCTACTCCCTTTAGTAGAAATAATTTTAAAAATGATTGTTAAATTTCCACAGGAAAGATGGAAATTGAGGTGCTGACTCACAGTCACTCATTTTAGAACTATCGATCTCAGCCAAGTTCTGTTTGTATATATACACTGGATGTTAAGTGTAATTTCATGTACAAAAAAGGAGAACTTATGGGTTTTGAAGAAAGTCGCTCGACCTGAAATGTTAACTCTGATTTCTCTCCAAAGATGCTGTTAGACCTATTGAACTTTTCCAGCAATTTCTGGCTTTGGTTGTGTGTGTGGAGGAGAACTAATGGTTTGTTTATATACTTGAAGCTTCTTTTTTGAACAGTTGAGTCATGCAAATAAAATTAAGTAAGTATTTAATGACAGTTTGGGCTAACCATTGTTGTGATTTGATTGGCAGGTCTGGACAAAGGAGGGCATTACAGTTTTCAAGTTGCTGCCATGACTGTGAACGGAACAGGTCCAGCATCTGACTGGTTCACAGTGGAAACACCGGAGAATGATTTAGATGGTAATAACACTTACAGGGGAAAAAAGTGATACACCAGTTACAGCTTAGAACCAATTTAATTGAAATGATGGCCAACAAATTATCAATATTCAGTGCAGTGAAAAGACATGCTTTTGGGTGAAGATCATACCAAAGAGAATTGAATAGTGAATCCTCATGCAAAGGATGTTACATGAGTGATGAATGTGTTAACTTGTGGAGCATGAGATGGAAGCCATAAATGATTAAAAAATTTATCAAAGGCCAGTACCAGGTTTTCTGTGCACAATATATGCTGTCATTGCTTTGCAGCTCAGCGTATCTGTCCCACTTTCCATTTGTTTTGTTGCTATTGAGCACTTGCTATCAATAGGTCCTGGGAATCCTTTTGGAACATTAAGAATATTTAACCATGAGCTTTTCCTATTAGTGCCGCACAACAAAATGAAGTAATTTACAACACAATGTTAAATCTACATCTACATATATTTTTGTTATGTATTATCGACAGTGCATTTATATTCAAGTTATTTGTTGAGAAATTATTCCAAGATATTTGTGCTTCATTATTATAACTTAGCAGTGAATAAATAGAATAATTCCTGACTTTATAGGAAAAATAGTATGAGTGAGTGAGAGAACACCATCAGAATGGCAAAGTCCAGATTTTGTGATGGACATGACAGCTTGGGGTAATGGACAGCCAAGGTATTGGTATGATCAAGTTTGATCTCCTGATCTGCTGTGATCCTGAGCATTGATTTTCTACAATGGGGAGACAACCTATCAATGGAGAAGGGTGTATGAACAAACAGGATTTCACTACCTGTCTGACACCACCTAATGGCAGCATCTGGACTGCAAAAATAAACGGTGATTCCTGATTTCTTGGCTACAAAATGCTGGCTATTTCATGGAAGTTTCTCAGGGCAGAAAGCTGAGAGAATAACACAGACAAACAGGGGATATTGGAAATTATGTGAAATGTAACAAGCAGGAAAATTTCATTTCTGGTCTATACAGACAGAACTAAACTTGTAATTTCCCACAACATGGAACCCTCTGCAGAAATGGGCCCTGAGTTCAGAGTTGGAATGTAGGAGAAGGTTTGGCTAAAGCCATGTCTGTAGAGTTCTCTACCTTTAATAATTAAACACTGAAGGAAGCTAATGAAAACTTAATTTAAATAGACAAATCTTTTAAAAATTGCTTCTTGCCTTCAGTGGCAAGCAAGTATAGATGAAGTAAAATCTGACGGAATTCCAGTCAATGGTGAATCTCTCTGAAACCAGATTTAAATCTACTCATCCCAGACGATCTCTCAGAGCCTGCCAGATTTCTAATATGTTTAAATAGGATTGTGTACACAATCTTACTGTGCATTTAGTAGAATCTCCACAGCAGTACCATTTACAGACAGAGATGTGAGAGGCACACCTGTGATTTTCCAGTGTGTGCTCCTGCCTACAGGCAAGGCACCATGCCAAGAGTGCTCATTTGGAAAATCAACTTTAAGACATTAAGCTGCAATCGTCTTGTGGATTTTAACATTTAAAGGGAGAGAAGGATTTTCTCTTCATGTCTTGGCCAACCACATCACAAAATAATTAAATGGATCACCTCCTTGCTGCTTGTGGGATTTTACTCTCTTTAAGAAACTATGCATTTTTGTAGACGTTAACAATCAATCGAGTTCAAAAGTATTAAATGGAATGAAAAAAACACTGAGGCATTTCAATGGGTTAAGTGCAATATGCCGATAAGATTACGAAATAAGCTCATCCTAAAGCTGCTGTACAAAAAATAAAGTGAAAAAAATTCATTTTTATCTAGGTAATTTTGTAAAGTGGATATATACTGATAGAAGAATTTGTTCTTTAATTACAGAATCCCAGGTTCCTGACCAGCCAAGTTCTCTTCATGTCAGACCTCTGACTACAAGCATTGTAATGACTTGGACTCCACCTTTAAACCCGAATATAGCAGTCAGGGGTTACATCATTGGTTACGGAGTGGGGAGTCCCTATGCTGAGACTGTGCAGGTCGACAGCAAGCAACGTTATTTTTCCATTGAAAATCTAGGTAAATATCATCGGAACCCTACATTTGGAAGGACACATGGAAATATTTGACATCTGGTACTGCTGTCTTTAGCAATGAATCTATGATCTGTTGCAATGAAAGTAAAAACCATTGTTCCAACAAATCTGTAACATGTCGAGATACAAGTTCAAACTACATGCACATTATCACTACAGTTTGAATAAGTTGGATAAAGCTCAAACACTCCTGTTATCTCTCACATGACATTCACTCTCAGCAAGTAAAAATAGATCCCACCCCAACTGAACTCAAAAACTTCAAATAAATTTACAGTTTCTTTTTCAGCTCATTTCCTATGTGTGAGATATTAATGTGAAGAAATTGGCTGCTGATTTTGCGTCATGGAACATAGACCCATACAGCACAGGAATGGGCCCTTCAGTCCATGATGTCATGTCGAATATATTGCCAAATTAAAGCAATCCCTTCTGCCTGCCTTTGGTCCATATCCCTTCATTCCTTGTGTATTCATGTGCTTATCTAAGTGCCTCTTAAAAGCCCCCATTGTATCTAACCCCACCACCACCCCTTGCAGCACGTTCCACACTCCTACCACTCTTCGTGTAAAAAACTTGCCCCTCACATCCCCTTTGAACTCCCCCCCATCTTAAATGCTTAGCCCCTCATTTTAGACATTTCAATTCTGGGAAAAAGATTCTTACCGTCAACCCTCTCTGTGCATCTCATAACTTTATAGACTTCTATGAAGTGTCCCCACAGCCTCTGCCACTCTCACGTTTTTCTAGCCTCTTCTTACAGCTCATACCCTCTAATCCAGGCAGCATCCTGGTAAACCTCTTCTGCACCCTCTCCAAAGTGTCCACATCCTTCCTGTAACATGGCGACCAGAATTGAATGCAATATTCTACGTGTGGCATAACCAAAGCCCTATAAAGCTGCAACATGACATCTTGTACTCAATTCCCCCAATAAAGGCAAGCATGCCATATGCCTTCTTTACCATCCTATTGACATGCGTGGCCACTTTGGCACTGATTACCCTTCAAAACCTTTGGCTGTCCTACTGCTTTGGTAAACTCATAGTGAAATAATACATAAATGAAGTTTTTATCTTTAATACTTGCATGTTGACCTAGAACATATACAGTTTACTCCCAGGCTGTAATTCAGCAAGGCAAGCACCAAGTCTTACTGCAAGTGGTAGCTAACAGCCTATTTTGAGACCTGACCTTATATAATACTTTAACAGAAATGCTTCAGAAACTGTGCCACTTGTTGATTAACTGACCAAAATGGCCAGTGGGTCAGTGGCTAATAGCTGCTTGAACATTAAAATTGTGCAGATTGGAGACAGCACCCAGGAACCAGGGATTATTACAACACAGAATTCTTTGGCATCATGACTGTTGAAGCAAAGGCTATTGTGCCATTTTAAGTTGGATAAATATTTGAAGCAGAGAATAAGCGTGGGAGAAGTTTGAAACAAGTAACAGCAGTCCCACAGATGGTGAATAAACATAAACCACTGATTGTGATGATTGACGGAGGATAAGGAGACATACCAATGATACTGCTAAAATTATAAAACATATTGATGACTTTGACAAGGTGAGGCATGGCTCTGTAGGTACGAAAAAAGCCTGATATGGATTTGAAGATGGAAGAGTTTGAACATGGAATTGGAGGAGATGAACGGTTAAGTTGAAAGGAAGGTGAAATGTAGAGTAATCATTTGAGAACATAACAGAGTCAGGAATAAGCTTTATTAAAATAGTGGAGGTGGAGTGATGACAGCAGTTTTGAAGGCTAGAAGCAATGCAGAAAGACTTCTTGATAATATCAGTACTGGTAGGAACACTACTATTGCACTATAACAGTCTCCATTAACAGTAGAGCCAGTAATCAGTTTCAGCAGACATTAGCTAGGAAGAGGGAATTAATAATCAGAGTTCCCATTGCTAATTTGTAGTCAGTGACACCAGTTGGAAAATGTCTTTATTTCAGCGTCAGGGTCGAGAATTCCTTACTTTGCAGCATGATTTGGCAGCAGCTGTGGGATGTCGTGGAAATGGCATAAATGGTCATTCCTCCAGAGGGCCTGACAATCAACCCCAGAAGTTAAAGCAGGAAACTAGGAGAGGCCCCTGGAAATTAGCTGTTGAAGCCAATCATCATGGTCTAACTTCAAGAATGACCACTTGGGCCTGGTACTGGAATTCTCTGGGAAGAAACATTAGGATGTCCTTTCCTCAGCCTATCACAGGTCTGTTACTTCAGGAGAATAAGCAGAAATAAGGGAAAATTGTGTGGTATAGAAGTCTAAGAGAATGCAAATTATGCATAGCTCTAACTTCATTAGCATTTTATGGTACTTAGATAATAAACCGGACTGCAGCAGCAGGTTTGGGTCAGATTAAGTTCATATGTTATCATCATAAAGTAATTAACACCGAGTTCCTATTATATTCTCTCAAATTAATATTTTTGATAAAAATTGACAGTGACTTATATTAATTAGACTAATTTTACAAATGACTTCTACACCTTTCGTGCTCATTATCAAATATTGAAAAAGTATATACATATGCATTGGTGTGAGGATGAATTAAGATGTATGATTGTTTAAAAATCAACATAAAAATGATTGCAGTCTGAGGTTTCATACTCTATTTAACCCAATGTCTTGTTATTAATAAGAGAAATGAGAAACACTGATGTTAATACCGTGCTTTCTTTTGCAGAGCCAAGCTCCCATTATGTTATTTCTTTGAAGGCCTTTAACAATGCAGGGCAAGGAGTCCCTCTGTATGAGAGTGCCACCACCAGGGCATTGTCAGGTAGGTTCTACTCAAATTGATAGAGTCATCTCCACTGTCAGTATAAAATTGCAATCTAGGTGTAGCTGTGCCAACAATACCTAACCGTATCAATTGTTCTGGAATATTCCCAGCAAAAGGTTGTCATAAGATCAAGTGAGTTTTCTTAAATTAATATGAATTGGGAAATGTTTGGTAACCCTTTTTTGGCAACTCTTGTATCTTAGATGTATCTTGAACCTTGCATGTACCTAGACATGCAACAGATAGTCATTAGTTTATTACAGAGACCGCAAATGTAATTTCCAATGGGAAAATGTTCACAGCAAATCTTGAACCTTTAATAATCAATGTAGTTGACAGAGGGGGAATGAAAAATTTGTGAAAACATACTCATAGCTGGAAGGGAAGAGCTGAAGCATAACATTTCCACATATAAACTTGATTATATATCTCTACATTCACTCACCATACAACTTTTCAAACATTTACTCTCATATGCCTTTAAGTTTCTGATGGAGAAGTTGTGTATTCCTGAAAAAGGAAGATTTACCTGCCACTTCAGAGTGAAGAAAAACAAAATCCAGATCTCATAGAATTAAGAGAACTCTTGTGAAAATTCCCACCAGTAAAGTGACAATGGAATAAATTATCGGGATTACTTAGTTAAAACTCAATCTTATTACACCTGGCACTGTTCAATATCAGCACTTGGTTCAAAGGATGGATAATTATTCTCTTTCCCCTTTTAGCATCTCTAATTGAATCAGCAAAAATTTTAACAAGAGTTCTGCACTTAGTTAAATAAAAATTTAATTTTTGTGAAACCTCAATGACATTGTCAAAGATGCCATTTGCTAATGAGTCGCCCCTTTGTGCTAGACATGCAACAGATAGGCATTAGTTTATTACGGAGATCACGGATGTAATTTTCAATGGGAAAATGTTCACTTCATCGAGCTTAACCTTCTGCAAAACCTACAGTCTTCCTGTCAAAGTATATCATCGACTATTAGAAGATTCGTTATATTAACCGGAAGATCATTCCAGGCATTAATCTCAGTTTTGTGAGGAAGCACTTCCTGAAATTAGGTGTGAACTAATATTGTGCAAATTTATATCAAAAGCCCTCAATCCAATATTAAATGTCCTTGAGACTGTGTTCAAGATTAATTTCTCTTTTCCAAATATTTTCTCAACTACCACATTTCTCCACCAACCATTATTCAATAATGAAGATATTAAAATTAGCCTTTTCCAATGGCCACACCTTATGATCCTTATCTTACTTTTAATGTTCTCTTCTGTTATTTAAATGTGCTTCTCATGTTCACTCCTGTTTGCTTTGATTTACACGAGTGGTTTATTTCCTTATCATTGTTTTTATACTATTCCTTGGGTAAGATGCTGTCTCAGGTTAATGTAAAAGTTACCATTTCAGAGAAAAATCGGGGAGATTCTCTCCAGGGTCCCAGAAAATAGTTGTCCTTCAAACGGCGTCATTAAAAACATTTTCTGCTAATCGTCATATTGTCAAATGTGGCACCTTGCATTGTACAAATTGGTTGATAGCAGTTAATGCAATTTAAAATATTTCAAATGGATACAAAATATGTTGAGGACACAAAAGATTTCCAAATCAATGCAGAGACTGGAATCTTGCCAGCTCTGAATAATGTTGGCAATGGCGAGAAAGTTGGGAAAATTGTGTGATATGGTCAGCAACGAGCATTTTGACATCAAGAACAAATGTCCCACTTTCTAACCAAGTATTGAATGGCCTGACATGATACTGAGAATGAAATCCAGCTCACTACTTGTTCCTTCAGGCCTAAGTCTCATGCATCAGGCACCAACCTTTTAACTTATGCTCCCTGAGCAGTGACTGCATTTAGCCCCCGTCCACGTTCCATGGTATCCAATATGTACTGACCTCACCACATCATCATGGCACAGCTCTGATGCCTTTACAATCGGGTTCTGCACTAACACCATTCACTGGAATACTGCTGCAAAGGACACTTTGCACAGAGATAGGCACCCACCATAGATTGGGTTAGGCTGCACCTCAGCGCTGCTTGGCTTTCTGTCTTAATGTACACTCACTTTGTGCCTCTCTCAATGCTCGCAACACCTTTGCCCTGTCCTGCCTCACCTTTTGGTAGTTTGCATCTTCAGCTGCTCCTTGAAGACTCTCTGCACTTTTGTCTTGACTTGCCTTTTAGTGCAGACACAAAGTCAGACAACTTGTCAAATTGGCCAACAGTGCAAGGGGTGGACATGTTGTCGCACCATGCTACATCAGTCTCATGCCTGCACCATGTGCCAACCATGAACGTGCCAAACCCACACAGCGTGTGCTTTTTCCTAATGGCCATGTCTCAATGTCTAATGAGTCAATCCTCAGTCAAGGCAAGTGAAAAATCCATCAGGTGGAGGGGTACAGTAAATCAAGGGGACCCTCTGATATCATGGGGAGAAAGTGAGGTCTGCAGATGCTAGAGATCAGAGCTGAAAATGTGTTGCTGGAAAAGCGCAGCAGGTCAGGCAGCATCCAGGGAACAGGAGAATTGAAGTTTCGGGCATAAGCCCTTCTTCAGGAAGCCATGAAGAAGGGCTTATGCCCGAAACGTCGATTCTCCTGTTCCCTGGATGCTGCCTGACCTGCTGCGCTTTTCCAGCAACACATTTTCAGCACCCTCTGATATCAGTCAAGGGGTTTGGGCTTAGTCAAGTGGCCACTAGTATCAGCCTGGTTGGGATCCATACTTCTACAGTCCAGGGAGCTGGGCATGGAGTGTCCTTGTGGGTCTGTACAATCAGTTGGAAGTCATAGTAAGTCAGTCAGGGAGCTGCACAGTTATCAGTCAGCATCTGGTCAGTCATCAGTCGGGACTATCTGTCTGAGTGTGTCAAAGGAGTCCATCATGATTAGTCCTCGGGTCCATCCATGAAAATTCAATAGGACTGTCAGGGGCTTTGGAATGAAATTTGGGCAACTTAATTGTCAAAATCAGAAGCAGCAGGCTGAGATGCAGAAGGCTCAATAATTGTGAAAGGAGGGCAATTTCATAGATGACCATAGGTAGCAAGACAATAGAGCCCTAAAAGGAAAGGGTAATACAGGGTAGAGGGATCAAAGACAAGTCATCAGCACTCTGACTTCAACAGGGAGGACAGTGGACTACTTTAACCTGGTGTGTTGACTTGATATGCCTAGGGCTGGTTACATAAAGTGAGGAGGTGAGTATTTAGTTAGATGGGTTGTGTGGAAACACGGGGATGTTCGAAGCTGAAGGAGTTGATGGGACGGTGATCAAGAAAGAAAAGTCACCAATAGTACACGGCTGAGTCAGAGGCTCAGTGTCAGAAGAGCAACCGCCATTTACTTCCATGATGCTGTACATAACAAATGCAACTGAAGAAGGCTGCTATCACACACATAGTGTGGGAGGTTACGTGTTCCTTTCAAAGAGTGAGGGGGCTTCACTTTTGAGTGATGCAAAATTAACCCCTTTAAAGTATGACATCCTTACACAGCCACCTGTACAGCTCAGGTGAAAGACACCAGCGAGTACTATGTGCTGCCTGTGAACCTTGGGCATTAACCTAGAGTGTGGATGCCAAGTCCTCTCCTCTTGACTATATCACGATACCAGAAATAAATGGTCCTCTCACAGGGCTGAGGGCGGCAGGCAGGGTGGAAGTGGAAGATTTAGTCACCTCTGGACTGTCTTGACAAGAAACCTCTGATGAATCTGTATGTGGAACCTCCTCTGTCTGGGGTCCTGCTGGCACTGCCCAGTCTCCCTATGGGGAATGGACACCTGGAGTGAAGTCCTTGCCCCCTGTCACTGGACACTAGTGGCTCGAGCGAGGGATTGCAGGACTGGGCAAATTATCCAGCAGATTCTGAGAGTGCTGGACCTCGCACTATGTCCATGAAAGCAGCCAGATGCTCACGTGCCAGAGTCAGCATGATCCCAATGGCATCGGTGCAGAGATGCAACATTTCAATGAGATTTCCCAGTGCCTCCACCAAACCTGCCTTCTGCCCTTGTGTCAGCTTGGTTGTATCAGTGGAGCTGTTAATGGCCAATAAAATGGGCTCCTGGCACTGAGCAGATGGCTGGTCTCCAGTAGTCTTTGGAGCGTCAGTGGCTTTAGTGTTTCTTCCTCAGCCGGATGTAGAAAGATGGAAGTGTTGTGAACACCAGCCTGTGCTCCTGTCGCCAATCCAGCTCAAATACCCACGGAGGTGTCAGAATCTGAGCTGGTGGAGGGAAGCAGGAAGCAACTTTCCAAACATCCGTGATGTCCTCTGTAGAGATGGTGGTGAGATGTGTTGTGGGGCTGGTCTCTTGACCACCAAGACTTGTACCTACAAAATACAGAGTGCATTGTGAACAAGGGCTAGAAGTTCAGGCAAGTTGAGAATTCATTCACAGTGGGAGTAATGGGAAAGTAGCCCAACAATGGACAATGTTTCTTACTTGGCTGCTGGAACATGAATGTTTCAGCACCACCAAAAGAACAGGTTGGTGCTCACTGGCAAAACAGGGTACTGTCTTCATGGAGAGTAAGGAGGTGGATGTTGGACGTCTCCCCTCTCTTGGCTGTCTACACCTTGTTATGGGCCTGGAGTGAGGCAAAGGGAGGGAGGGAGTGGGATGAAAGTGGGTGGCACAGCTGTCAACTGGGAGAAATGTTCACTCATGAGTGAGTAGAAAGCAGAGGACATATATGGTTCGCAGTGTAGGGGATTGGATAAGAATATGTGAGGGATAATGTTGCAGGCAATAGTGTGAGAGGTAGACCATGAACCTTGGCAATGGTACAGTGGCAGAGATTGGGGCAGTATGAGTTACCCAGAGAGGAGATGGTGGCATTTACACAGAGGAGAAGAACAGTGATGTTCTCTCTCCAGACAGCAGAGACGGCTCTAATCCACATGGAAACCTCAGACTAATGACAACAGCAGTCATTCCTCCTGCAGTGAGTTTCATGTTCAGCATCTTACTACTGACAAATCCCCAAAGGTATATATTCCCTTACTGGGGAAAGAAGAAACTCTGCCTATGCACCTCCAGGAAGATCGAAGCCAATTTCCCCCTGTCTGTCATGTCTGAGGCAAATATCAGGAACAGTGCAGGCAGCTCCAAACTAACATTTTTTTTCCTGGTGTACAATGACCTTTTAAAAATGGTACCGATGATTGGGATGCCAGTTAATTGAGGGATCTCCAGATGAGTGGTGACTTGCTCCAGGAATGGGATGTGGTAAAATTGGGCAGAAATTGGACTTGATTCCATGGCTCAAATGCAAATTAATGTAGCACGTTTAAGAAAAAACAAAAAAATTTGTTGGACCTTGAAGCAAGAATCGCACCACCAAACTTGACACAACTTGCATTTTGCCGAAAAAACATTAGATTTAGCACACAGAAGCTGAAGAAAAATGATCACAGAAAAAATAACATTCTAACCTTGTGAGATGTCAATCAGACCAAGTGAACACTTGCCTGTGGCTGTGTAAGTAAACTCACCCACATAATCCTTTTATAACTGGCTCGGCTCGATATTAAACTGGGGCTGTCGGGTAGATTGCCTGCTGGAATTTACACGGCCCCCAGCTTCGAAACTGCAGGTGTGGGAGTCTAAAATCCAGCCCACGGTGTACTTCTCTAATTACCTCTAATTAGTGAAATGACATGCACAGTTTTCTAATCTAAAGGGACTTTCCTTAAATCGAGAGTCCCTTAGAAGAGTATAGTCTGCAATCTTTTTGTTTACCTCCTCTAAAATGCCGAGATGGAATCCATGTGCTTCTCGGGATTTATCACTTTGTACTGTCACAATTTTATTCATTGCTGTTATTTTTCCAATTTTCATTTTGTTGAGTCTCTATCTCTGATTCAATATTACATTCCTTGAGATGTCCAGCAGTCTGACTTCTTTTTCACACTAAAAATTGATGTAAATTAATTAATTAGCATGTCATTTCCTTACTTCAGTGACAATTACAATGCTACTAGTTTTCAAGGGGCCCACATTGTTCCTGACCACCAACTGTTTCTTACTAATTACAGTAGTCTTGTTATATTAATAGTCATATCATTGAAATGAAAGTCTTTCTTTATCATTTATTGTAGCTCTTGATTTATGTTTTGTCACACTTTTCTTTGTACCTTCTGTGTTTGCCTTTATTTTTGCAGTTTTAAATGTCTGTCCTTTTAGTTTAATGATTTTAGATCATTTTAGTCATAGTCAAAGTCATTTTGTTTATTGTCTTCCCTCTTTAGTCATCTTTGGCTGTTTCTTTTTGGCCAATAAGGTTGAACTGTTGATGTATAAATTGATTCTATGCAACACTGCATTCCTTTGTGAACACCTTTCTCTGATCTTTTGTTGCTTTACCCATTAACAGAGTTTCCTGGTTTATTGTGATAGAATCTGTCTCCTTGCATCAAAATCAACATTATCTAAATCTAGAATCTGTTTACACTTCCTCCCTTCTAAACATAACGTTAAACTCAATTATGTATTGCTCACCATTGAATAAATGTTTATGCACTGTTAGGCTGTTGCCTGAATCTGGCTCATTCCTAAATATAATATGGCATTTACCCTTGTTAATTTACATATATTATTGCAGAAAGCTGTGCCAAACGCATTCTACCCAACCAACTTTCTACCATGTGTGTTTTCTGATATTCCTGTCAGTTTTATAGGTTGGACACATTGGAAATGTCTGAGTCTCAAAGTTAGGAATCACTGTTTTGCAACGTTTCCATCACATCACTCTTTATCTTTCAATATTCTTCAATCAGAATTTTGTTGAGTCTTTCCCAACCAAATGTTCCTTTTCTTAAAAAATTCCATTTTATATTTTTCTGTTCTGTTATTCATTGCCTTTTTCTCCCCTTCCTCATTGGACTCCTATTTCTGTCACTGTTTACTATTCATACAATCTATTGAATTGTAATCTTCCTTGGCTTTATTTTCCTGCTGTACCAGTCTGTGCTGAAGGGTCCAGGCTAACAAATGTTTGTATGGGTGTGTCAGATCACTACACTATATGAGCTGTTGTTCACGATAAAGATTGCTGACACCAGCTTCTTCAAGGGTAGGAAACTACATGGCATGATTGGACTAGTGTTGTGTAGGAAAACCACTTCATGGCATGACTAGAAAGGTTTATTTTCGTTAAAGAGATAGATTGCGTGATAGCAACTAGTTGCAGGTTACAATGATGTGGTAAATATAGTAGTATTTATGGCATCCCTTAATATTAACTCTTTCAGACTCATATACATCACAAATACCTATAAATCTCAGATTTTAAGCTATTAATTAAATTAATATCTACAGTTATTTTATGCTTAAGAGCTCCAAACCTGTTTTCCAAATACCTGCCTCTGAATATAAGATTATGTCCACTTGTCTTAGTCATCCCTATCAGCAGCAGGAGTATTGTTCTATCTCACCAATTCCTTTCAAACTCTGAACAATCGTAATCAAGTCACCTTTCATCTTTTTATATACCATACATATAAGCTTTAACTATGTCATCATTCCTCACGGTTTCAGCCCTGGAACAATAGTAACACTCAGGTAATGCTCTGCTCCACTCCTTTTCTTTGGGGCAGCAATGTGGCTCAGTGGTTAGCTCTGCTGCCTCACAGCACCAGGGTCCCAGGTTCAATTCCGGCCCCGGGCGACTGACTGTGTGGAGTTTGCACATTCTCCCCATGTCTGTGTCAGTTTCCTCCCACAGTCCAAAGATGTGCAAGTCAGATGAATTGGCCATGCTAAATTGCCCATTGTGTTAAGTGTATTAGTCAGAGGGAAATGGGTCTGGTGGGTTACTCTTCGGAGGGTCGGTGTTGACTGGTTGGGCCGAAGGGCCTGTTTCTGCACTGTAGGGAATCTAATCTAATCTTTTCTCAGTATATGAAAGTAAATATCGTTTCTAACGTATAGTGCCCAGAACTACATACAGTACTCCAGGAGTGATTGAGCCTGGGCTTTGGAGTAATAATATCCTCCCCTTTATAATCTCACCCTTTGGTTATAAATGTGACAATGCCATTTACCTTTCTTTTGATGACTTCATTTCACTGATCTGTCCTCACAACTGCTTAAATCTCTTTGAACTTGCACTGTTGCGTTTTTCAAAATTAAAAGAATGTTGAAATTCTTCTTTAGCCCAAACTGGGAAAACTCATGCATTAAATTTAATCTGTCACAGTTTTGACCATGCATTTAATTTATGCATCAATGTCTCTTTTCAATTTATTCTCCAATCTAGTTCCTATGCTACCAATCTAGTTGCTATTGGCAAGCTTCTATCTTCTAAGTAATTAATAAATACAGCCTATATTCAGATCCTTATGCATGTCACTCATGGTTTTCTTATAGCTCATTACTCCTACCATATCTACTTTCTACTATTTATCTATTCTCCCAATCAGAATAATGCTTGTCTATGTTGTCACAATTTTCAATTTTAGTTAATAGTCTCTTTTGTGAAATCTTATCAAATGTCTGCTAGAGGTCCATATAAACTACTTACGTAAGTATCCCATAGCGACTACTTTAGTTCCTGAAAAAATCAATTAGGATTTTTAGAGGTAACTGGACTTTTACAGATCCAAGTTTGCTGTCTCTAAACAGTTCAAATTTCTCTAAGTGCTCAGTCACTTGTCCTTAGTTATAGATCCCACTAACATCTCCACAACATATGTTAGACTAATAGATCTATAATTTCCTGGTTCTCTCATTTACCTCCCTTAAGCTTTGAGGATGAAACTGTAGATTTCAATTATGTGGTTTCTTCATCAGCTTACACTGTTCCCTTGATGTCTTTTCAGCTATGGGCAGAACTAGTAGCAACCCTCACAGGAGATACAAACAACTTTCTAAGAGTTAATTAAGGCACTGTTCGACTGTGACTTTATGTCAGACTTTGTCTAAAGCACAATGTGCAGAATTAAGGGCAAAATTGATCTTGAGACCTTTGGGGTCTCACTTTAACAAGTCTTCCTCTAGTGGGAATGAGATTTTGGATGATAAGGAAAAGCTGATCTTAAATCGTTTTGAGAGTTAAATTGTCATCCTGGGAGCATTGGTAAGAGTATACATTTGTCAAACCTGAGACAGCAAACATGGCTGGTAATTACTCTCGTGTAATGCTATTTTACTATAGTTCACTGCACATGATTCATGCTTTCTGACATATTTCTGTACATTGAAAATGGTACAGACTACCCAGGCTGAATATTTCAGATCTCAGCTAAATTGTTTCAATTGCAAATATTCAAATCAGTCAGGCTCAAAGAATTTTTGTTTTTGTTTTTGTTTCTGATTTCCAACATCTACAGTTCTTTGTTTTTTTTTGTTTTTTTTTGGTTTGGCTCAATCAATTGCCTGAGGTTCAACTCAAGATGTTTAAGACAATGCAGCCAATTGCCGTGCTTTTAGATTTGTTTGGGGCTAGATGTCTGTCACCTGCATTCTGTTTTCAGTGACAATCGAAGATAGCATAACACTTCAGTATGTTCTTAATATGATGTTAAAAAACTTGTTGAGTGGTTTAGTTTATTATTCCCAAAATTATTTGAAGTTGTTTTAAGCCACCTCTAATTTAATATCTAGACTGAAATTTTTGTGAAGATTTGTAGCTCAGGTTGTGGTTCAGGTTGTAAGTTTGCTCGCTGAGCTGGAAGATTTGTTCTCAGACGTTTTGTCACCATGTAACATCATCAGTGAGCCACCATTGAAGCACTGATGTACTGTCCCACTTTCTATTTATGTGCCTTGATTTGTTGTGGTGGGTGATATTGCTTACAGTTCTTTTTATGAGAGGTTTGTAAATGGGGTCCAAATCGATACATATGTTAATGGAGTTCTGGTTTGAATGCCAGGCCTCTAGGAAATCCCATGTGTGTCTTGTTTAGCCTGACCCAGGATGGATGTAGTGTCCCAGTTGAACTGGTGTCCCTCATGGTCTGTCTGCAAGGATACTAGTGATAGTTGCTCGTGCCTTTTGGTGACTAGTTGGTATTTGTGTAGTTTCCTGCCAGTCTGTCCAATGCAATGTTTGTTGCAGTCCTTGCAGGATATTTTACAGGAAACTAGCCACCAGGATATACAAGTACCAACTAGCCATTAAAAGACACAACCAACTATCACTAGTATCCTTACACACAGACAACAAGAAACACCAGTTCGACTGGGACAATACATCTGTCTTGGGCAGGCTAAACAAAGATACGCACAATAATTCCTAGAGGCCTTGCATTCAAACTTACAACCTATATCTAGATTGAAAAGATGAACAAAAAAAAAATTGGGTTTGTTGCCCTTCAATGGCATAATGGGGACATAAATCAAGTTTTCTATAATGTTATGACCCCAAACAATGTTATTATTGAACAAGTCAGATTGCAAGTAGGGCTTGATAGATCATTTTATGTTTTGGTTGGTGGTGCCTCACTGAAACATAAACATACAATATTGCAGGTTTGTTTTTAAGAATAAAATATAAGTCTATTAAGCAAAAGGAATAAAGATAAAATAGAATAATCCAGGCCATTTCCTTATAATGCAAAGAAAGGTATTGAAACACACAGGGAAATATAATACCATTCATCCACCAAAACACTGCTTTTCACATACCAAGACAACCTTCTCTGATACATAAATGCACCCCTTGTATAGTACACATACAAGTAAATTAGTTTCTCTAACACCTTGATAGATTTAATTTGACTTCAAATTCCAGTCTGGAAAATCATTTTCTTAAGCTTAAATGTCCCCAGCTTCAAATAATCTCATCAAGGATTTATCCAAATACTTCCAGTCTTGACCGAATACAAACTCCTTACTCTAAGATAATCTCGTGTTAAGAAATCAAACTATCTTCTCCCTCTCTCAGGAGCAACTTAATATACGGATATTTCTGCAGGCCGCCCAAAACTGAAAATATCTGTCTCTCTCTAAACTACAGGTGCTTCCGCAAACTTCAAAATAAAAACAAGCTGGTAAATTTCTAACAGAAACCTTGAGGTACATTTGTTGACCTTGCTACAGTGTAAACCCTCCTTAAGTAAATCAAAACACATTTGGTCTGAAAACTAACCCTTACACTGTTTAAAAAAAGTCAACATGGCTACAGAACCTCTGATAAGGTAATTGTTAATTCTTTCAGACGTACAGAAAAACATATATCAATATCCAAAAGTCTGAATATTACCCAAATTATATTGAAAGTATATCAATCACCCAGTCTAATCAGAGCAATTATTAAATATGTGAACTTTCAGTCTTTACCAAGAAGTACCACAGTTCTACTCAAGGCAATAGACGATATTTTGGGGTTATTTTGGTCTTTGGAATTCACTTTCACTGAGTGTAGTGAAGTTTGGGATATTAAATATATGCAAAGGTCATTTTGGCAGATTTTTGATTGTCAAGGGATTTGAACATAATAGGACATGCAGGAAGGTGAAGTTAAAGCTACAATCAAACAAGCCAAGACCTTATTGAATGGTGGAGCATGCTCAGTGGGGGCCAGGATGCAATGCAAGTCACTACAGGTGACTCAGGAAGTGTTGAGAAGACTACTGGGTTGTGAGCTGGGTTGGTAGAAAACCTGGTTTGGGGATCCATCGCCATGTCCAAAAATTAAAATAAAAGAATAAAGCATAAAACATTGCTCCAGTCTGCATCCCTCACATTCCCTTCACCTTAAACGTGTTGCTCATGCCCCATTCATGCAGCCTATACCACCAAATGCCCTGGCCCCTGTTACCCCTTCTGCCCTGCTATCCAGCTGCCATGGCCCACTCCACCCTGTACCATTCTGAAACCCATTACCTCATACTCCTGACTCGACTTATGTTCTTCTAACAAACTGTCTAATGGCTGTTCACACCCAATATGCCAACTTAGTTCACACACCAAACCAATCATCACCCTTTCCCCCTTCACCTACCGTGCTGACTCATTTAGTGTCCATTAGCACCTGTGGACACATGAGAAAAGAGAATGTTGTGTTACTTTAAATGTTCTACATTTAAGGCTTCACTCTAATGAGAAAAAGGCAAACAGGGCTTCTCTCAGGAGTAAAAGTACGACAGCTTGGAGGGCATTCTTAAAAATTCATTTTTGGAGATCTTGATCTCTTTAAAAGTTTTGTCACTTTTAGATAGGTGTGACAAGCTTGACAGATTTTTTGACAGGTTTGACAGTTCCACAGAGTTTAACAGTTTTTATGTACAATCTTATCCATTATCACCAATTTCAAAGAACACTGACACCCCTTTCCCTAATTGCATATAGAACTCGCACTCCTAAAGAAAACCTCACCACCACACCCCTGGTTCAATAGGTTTCCTGGGACCATATTCACAAGGGTATCTGAACTCTTCAAATAGATACCTTGACTGCTGAAATTAAATGCATCGAGTGCAGACCTATTCTTAGCTGGTCTGTTCTGTATACTCAGGGATCTATACAGCAGGTTATCATAATGGGAACTAAGCCAGTGAATCACTTAAATGGCCAACTGTATCTGGGAACAGCGCATGTATGATGCTGAGACATCACAAAACCCACCCTGGAAAAATCACACACGACACAATGGATTTACAATGCTCGAGGATTTTCTGCATTTTTGAACATACAGTATCATGGCACAGGTTTTCCTTCACTTTGTGCCCTTGTTTTTACTTTCTAAGAAGAAACCTTTCCTCTCTATTCCTGTGGCCAAGTTCAGAAACTCACTGCATGGAGAATTAAAGGTGTGAACCAAAATCCGACTGGTTTATTACATTTGTTAATATTCAAACATAAACACAACAGTTTGGTTCTCCCTCCAAGCTGTCACACTTCTTATCCCTGTCAGGGACCCCCTGTTTCCTAATCCTATTGTGAAAAATTTATAAGCATACCAAGCATTCTGCCAAGTGTGATGTTGTGCACCACACACGAAGATAACTTAGTTATGCCGAGAAATTCAAACATGCAACAACTTTTAGTTTAAGTTATTGGAAGATTACCCCCTTTAACATCTTAAAGGGATGTTTTTAGTCATATGCTTGCTTATCCCTGTATAAGTTGACTTTCCTGACTAAATTAACCTGATTCTTTTTATAATTTTTCTCATATCATTTCACTTCATTTTTATGCATTTCTCTCTTCTTGGATTATTGCTGCTGTTTTCCTTCCTTTTCTGCTCCATGTTTCAATGCATGATTTGTTTGCTGCCATGACCCAGACCCTGTTGACCCTTTAGATGTTGATTTGTTTCATTTGTTTGGTGATCTTCCTACCTCGATCCCAGATGCCTCCACCCCCATGTTACCACCTGTAGGTGTGCAAGCAGTTGCAGTCAGCCATGACTCTGTCAGAGTCAGCTGGGCAGACAATTCTGTGCCTAAAAACCAGAAGTTGACAACAGATGGACGTTTTTATACTGTTCGATGGAGGACAAGCTATTCTGCCAATGCCAAGTACAAGGTAACTTACATTTCAAACTTCTTTGCAAAATATCACATGTTTCCTCTCTGAAAATGATTTTAAAGAAGAATCTGAAGTTTACACTTTTTGAAGTTAAACCTGAATTACTTTCTGTTCACATTAATTAATTCAGCAGGCAATCATTGAAATATGTTTCCACGTTATAAAAAATGGGAGAGAGGAAGAGGTTTTCATGCTAATTCGATGATAAGTGAATTTCTAGTATACTGTATTGTTCATATAGTATTGTTATTTACTGTAAAGTATAGACCTTCAAGGTATTCCACCTTCAAGCTGTGCTGAGATGTAAAACTCAACCAACGCAATGGTTTCATTAGCCTCAAAGTCAATTGGCTACCCTGTTGTCTGGCTGGCTGCACTTGCAGAGTGCTCTGCAACTGGAGCAGGATATTGGTATGATCGCACCTTTTGTAGAATCCCTGCAATGCAGATGGAGACCATTTGGACCAACCCTGCAAAGAACATCCCTCCCTGTCCCCACATTTACCATGACTAATCTACCTAGCCTGCTCACCCCTGGACACTGTGCAATTTAGCATGGCCAATCCACTTCGCCTGCACATCTTTGGACTGTAAGAGGAAACCACAGCACCCAGAAGAATCCCATGCAACACGAGAAAAGTGTACAAACTCCACACAGACAATCACCCAAGGCTGGAAACAAACCCAGTTCCTGGGCGATGTGAGGCAGCAATTTTAATCATTGTGCCAACATGCCAACCCTGGAGATGGGTGTACAGTTTTAGATTCCTTATTTATGAAAAATAATTAATTCCATTAAGGAGATGAGGTTCTTTTGACTGATTCCTGGGATGAATGGGTTTATATGAGGAAACATCAAATAGTCTGGGCCTATACCATTAGAGTTTGTAAGAATGAATGATGATATTATTGAAACATGTAAGATCCTGAAGAACCTAACTGAGTGGATGCTAAGGGATGTTTCTCCTTGTGAAAGAGACCAGAATTAAGGAACACCATTTAAAAATAGGTGATCCCCATTCAAGTCAGATGAGGAAAAATATTTGTGCTCAGACTGCTGTAAGTCTGTGGAATCCTTTCTCCAGAGACTGGTGGAGGCCATGTCATTGAAGTTCCTCAAGGCAGAGGCAAATAGGTTCTTGATTGACAGGGAAGGAAAAGATATAAGGGAGTAAAACAGGAAAGTAGCATCAAGGTCACAGTCAGATCAATTACTATTTTATTGAATGGGTTGAGCAGGCATAGGGCACCAAATGCTTTCAATGTGATTTGGAGGAGTCAGTGTTGGACCAGGGTGGACGTAGTTAAAAATCACACAACTTTAGGTTATAGTCCAACAGGTTTATTTGGAAGCACTAGCTTTCGGAGCACTGTTCTTTCATAGCTACCTGGTAAAAGAGCAGTGCTCCAAAAGCTAGTACTTCCAAATAAATCTATTGGACTATAACCTGGCATTGTGTGATTTTTAATTTTATTTTTAATTTGCATGTTCATTCATATGTTTGCAGTCCCTGTTAATGTTAGATGACCATCCACAATTTGTCATCACAAGAAACTCCTTTAGAGACTTGAAACTGACAGTAGTTGTGCCTGCTATTACAACCCAACCAATTAAAAAGGGGGCTGTACATCTCTATTCCTTGTCGTTGTGCCCTTTGAGTTGTTGAAATGCTACATTCCAGACAGGTACAGATCCTGGAGCATTTTAATGCAGAAGTGGCATGGACTGGAAGGTTAGAGTCTAAACAGTAACAGAAGGCCCTCAGTTAAAATAAAAAGTCAGATTTGAATGATTACAGTCCAGCCTATCAGATCCTGAAACTTATGGTCAGCCTATTGGGTGGCACGGTGGCACAGTGGTTAGCACTGCTGCCTCACAGCACCAGAGACCCAGGTTCAATTCCCGCCTCAGGCGACTGACTGTGTGGAGTTTGCACATTCTCCCCATGTCTGCGTCGGTTTCCTCCGGGTGCTCCGGTTTCCTCCCACAGTCCAAAGATGTGCAGGTCAGGTGAATTGGCCATGCTAAATTGCCCGTAGTGTTAGGTAAGGGGTAAATGTAGGGGTATGGGTGGGTTGCGCTTCGGCGGGTCGGTGTGGACTTGTTGGGCTGAAGGGCCTGTTTCCACACTGTAATGTAATCTAAACACAGTTGACTCCATTTCAGGAGAGGCAATACTCAAGAGTTCTGCCATTTGCCTAAATCAGGCTCATGAATACATAAAGGGGGCCAAACCAGTGTTCAAGATCTTTCGTTAAATTTGATGGTGCTGAGAGTAACTGGCTTTGGGTCTACTCGACTCAACATTTGGATCAGAATGTATGAAGCTGAACTAAAATTCAGCAATCCAGTACAAAACAATCATAAAAAAATTACCTTTTAGAAAAAGAATTACCTTCATGATCCTAAAATCATTTTGTCTTTCAAGTTGAATAGGTTAATTATTGACAAGCATTAGTAAGATTGTCAAATATCCTGAATAGTGAATAATGCTTTTAGATTTTCAGTATATATAATTACCATTATTAAGTAAACCTTTAAGCAACAAAGCCCCAGGGTGCATACATCACCAGAGTTGAAAAGAAAAGGATAAAAGATGTAGAAATAATGATTAGGTGAAGCCAAGTTTTAAAAACCTTTAAATTACATGATGAAAGAAAGCTAGGGAATTAAACAATTACAACAGAGAACAGTACAATGATTTTTAAACCAATTGTAGTGACTATTCAGGAAGAAGACAGATATAGGACAGCTTCATTGTCAAAAGTAATTTTTAATCAAATCATTAAATTAAAATGAAACAAAACTGTATATTATTCATTTTAGAAGGTTTTGTCACAGATTTTTTCCTGAGCAAAATTCAAGGAGAATTCATCAGTTAGCAAAGCAAACTGGGTGTAAAAGGAAAGTATTAGTATCACAATGTGATTTGAAAAGTGAATATAAAATGATTCCATTTGAGATAATATTTAAAGCCAATAGTTTGCTTTGATTAATCAATCAATACTTACTTCATGGGACAGTTGTATTTAATGTTGCAGAATTGAATTTCCCTCAATACATTCTACTTTTTCAATCTGCCGTCAGCAACTTACCATTACTTCCTGTCTTGTTGTTGAGCAGTCTGTAGATGCAACAGCTTTGAGTCAAACTGTGACAAGTCTCAAACCTAACACCATGTATGAATTCTCAATCATGGTAACCAAAGGGCGGAGGTCAAGCACATGGAGTATGACTGCACATGCTACAACATATGAAGCTGGTGAGTTATTGCAAACTGTCTAAATTAATACTTTGGTGCCTCTTTTTGGCTGGATGACTGTGCAATTTCCTGCTCAAACTTTTGTAGCTCGAGAGTTTTGCATTGTTCTTTTTGGTCATGTGAATAATAAAAGCCATTATGGATATAAAACAAAAGCCCATTACATACAACCTTGTGACCTACTTGCTGAACAGTGAAGGACCTTCTTTTTAAATGTCAAACTTTAACTGGGAAATCCGGATGCTTGATTTGTATTGAGTGCACGGGCAATTTTAGATTTTACAGTCCATCTGCCTAATTGGTACATGTCTTGTTCAGCCCAAAGTTGTTACAGGCCACTCTTCTTTTATAAGAGCCAATTAAGAGATGATAACAACACTCAAAATGGATTGGGTAGGAAAGCAAACTCACCTCTGGGTGTAGTCATCTGAGTACCAATGACCCGGAGCATTTCATCCTTGACCAGCTATGGAGACGTGGCAGTGCAGTGTTCTTCCGCAAGTACCCACAAAGCATCACTACCAGAGCTGGTGGGGGAGAGGTGAATATGGAGGTGTACAGGAGGTAGCCTTGCCAGTGCTTCCTCTGAGGCATCCATCTTTTCTTCCTCAGTGATAGGGAAGAGGCTGTGTTTCAATGCCATTGCCTTGACCACAGAGACCGCGACAATCCTGCTCATACCTGCAGGAGAGAGAAGATAGAATGCATCGTGACCAAGGAGTAGAAGTTGTGGCACATTAACAATAAATGCTGTAATGGAGGGCAATAGAGAGTAGCACAAAAATAGACAGTGATCCTTGGTTATTGAGATGTTTCAGCATCTCTACAGGACTGTTCCCAGGACTTCTTGGTAAGGGTCAAGATCCTCTCTTTGCAAAGAGTGAGGAGTTGAACATTAGACACCCCGCACATTGGGGAGACTGGGCGCCTCCTAGCAGAGCGCTTTAGGGAACATCTCCGAGACACCCGCACCAATCAACCAAATCGCCCCGTGGCTCAACATTTCAACTCCCCCTCCCACTCTGCCGAGGATATGGAGGTGCTGGGCCTCCTCCACCCCCGCTCCCTCACCACCAGACGCCTGGAGGAAGAACGCCTCATCTTCCGCCTCGGAACACTTCAACCCCAGGGCAACAATCTGAACTTCAACAGCTACCACATTTCCCCTTCCCCCACCTCATCCCAGTTCCAAACTTCCACCTCAGCACTGTCCCCTTGCCTGTCCTCGGATGCTGCCTGAATTGCTGTGCTCTTCCAGCACCACTGATCCAGAACCCCGCACAGCCAGTCTGGAATTTTCTCCTGGAGTGAGAGTTAGTGCTGATAGGGCTGGAGGAAAAATGGTGAGGTCTCATGAGTGAGTGAGTAGGCAGCACAGAGATCATGTAGGGTGAATAATGTGGGGGTGTGGGGGCAGTGAGCATCAAATGGCATGACAAATGGCTTTTGCCCAAAACGTCGATTCTCCTGCTCCTCAGATGCTGCCTGACCTGCTGTGCTTTTCCAGCACCCCATTTTCAATTGTTCTCCAGCTTCTGCATTCCTCACTTTTTCCTATCAAATGGCATTGATGTGGGCACGAGCAAGTGAGGGAAAATGCTGCAGGCAATAGTTAGAGTGATAGGGTATCAACCTTGGTGGGAAGTGGATGCAGTAGCTGAGATAGCCAACTATAGACCACCAAAACCTGACTGGCAGCTCAATAGCCTTCTAAATATGGCACCAGTGCTAGTGCCATTGATCTGGGCTTTCCTGATAGTGGTAAGTACTTATGCCTATGGTGAATGGAAGAATTGGGTTAGCACTGGATGAATGGGTCTCCAAAGGGGTGAAGTACCTATTTAATGAGGTGAGTTTGAAATGATCTAGTGAGAAAACTCACAAGATCTCTTGGAGCGAATCCCTCAGTGAAACACAACAAAAAGTGAAACAGCATACTTCTGATAAAATTCACTCCTTAAGAGCAGATGATTATAGAAACTATTATTATTTTAAAAATAGAGTTAACAAAGTGAACAATGGTCTTATTAAGAGTGAGTCTGAAGAATTAATTGCAGAAAATAAAAAGATGGCTGAAGAGTTGAACAGGTATATTGCTTCAGCCTTCGCTGTAGAAAATACAAGGAATATCCCAGAAGCAGCTGTAAATCTGGAAATGAAAGAAGGGCAGGAATTCTAGAAAGTTAATTTCACTGGAGCTGTAGGTTAGAATAAGTGGGCTAGCACCAATGTTCCCTCGAAGCTGTGAGCGTGCAACTGTCCCAATGTACCGTGAATGGCAATCACACCAACCGTCGCATTGACATCCCATTCCAGATGTCACTGCTGCACACAGGTATTTGAGGCAGAACAGCCAGTAAGGAGTTTAAAGGGAATGCTGGCTGACAAGTGCTTGATTCTGATCAGTTTCATTCTTGGGCTTTAAAAGAAATGAGAGAGTTGACGCATTGGTACTAGTTTTTCCAGAACTTCCTAGTTTTATGGATTGTCCCATTACAGTTGAAAATAGCAAGATTGACTCTTTCATTCCAAAGGATAGGGAGACAGAGAGCAGGTGGCAAACATATCCAAATAGGGGTCTTGCTTTCAACAGATAATTACAGCTTGCCATGCTCCCCTGAACAGGTTAGCATGGGCAGAAAGGTGGTAGGAATGTTACCTGGTCAATTATACAACCAACTCCTTCCAACTGCTAATCCACCATCGAGAAACAGTCAAATTCTACAACAGGTAACTCAGTCCAAACCTGGGATTACTGTTATAACCTTCTTGGTTTTTGAATCTCAGCTTTTCATTGAATAAACTTGCAGAATCTCTGCGAAAACTCATTGACTTTTGTTTTGGCAACTATATGGCCTACTATCAGTCCCTCTACAGCTTAGCTCTGTGCTTTGGAGCATCACACTGTGACTGTTATACACAGTGGTTCAGCTGGAGAAGCATTAGCTTGGCTTTTAAAATTGGCAGCAGCAATCTTGATGTGGGCAGAGCCCAGTTCTAATTCACACATGTTAAAGTACACATATTCCAGGCTGAACTAATGAGAACTCTAAACATGGCTTAGAGTCATAGAGATGTACAGCATGGAAATAAACCCTTTGGTCCAACCCGTCCATGCCGACCAGATATCCCAACCCAATCTAGTCCCACCCGCCAGCACCCAGCCCCATCCCACCAAACCCTTCCTATTCATATACCCATCCAAATGCCTCTTAAATGTTGCAACTGTACCAGCCTCCACCACATCCTCTGGCAGCTCATTCCATTCACGTACCATCTTCTGCGTGAAAAAGTTGCCCCTTAGGTCTCTTTTATATCTTTCCCTTCTCACCCTAAACCTATGCCCTCTATTT
>NC_057710.1:36452489-36507021 GCF_004010195.1 Chiloscyllium plagiosum
GACTCCACTTTCAAGGAGCTATGAACCTGTACTCCAAGGTCTCTTTGTTCAGTAACACTCCCTAGGACCTTACCATTAAGTGTATAAGTCCTGCTAAGATTTGCTTTCCCAAAATGCAGCACCTCGCATTTATCTGAATTAAACTCCATCTGCCACTTCTCAGCCCATTGGCCCATCTGGTCAAGGTCCTGTTGTAATCTGAGGTAACCCTCTTCGCTGTTCACCACACCTCCAATTTTGGTGTCATCTGCAAACTTACTAACTGTACCTCTTATGCTCGCATCCAAATCATTTATGTAAATGACAAAAAGTAGAGGGCCCAGCACCGATCCTTGTGGCTTGTGCAGTTTTGACCTGGTAGCCAGAAATCTAATGCTGCCAGAATTGTTTGAAGAGATAGAATACCCTTTTGGAGAAGTGTAGGTACTTTTGGATATAGTGTGGGAACCTGCTCCTTTAGGAGAGACAATGTGTCTTTTGGGGAATTAGGGTGCCCTTCCCAATTGTGAAAAGTCAAAATGAATGTTTTTTTAAGAAGTGAATAAATTCATTGGAACTATCAGCGATGATATTAATAATGATGTCAAAGAAAAATGTTAAACTTTAAATATTTGAACAAATTAGTGTGCAGTGATTAAACAAAATGATGCTCACTATTTCACTACATCTGCTGACACAAGCCTGATTGTAATCATTACTGTGCTGCATGATTGATTTCACAACTTTTCAATATCATACAGCTTGGCTGATAGACCTAAGTGGTTGTAAACTATTTGAAGTTAGATGGAATCCCAATGCTAGAAATTATAATGAATTCAGGAGAATAAATGTATTGAATAGATTTTTAATTAATTTGTCAATGGAAATTTATATCTCACCTCAGCATGGGTCTGCCAATGGTGGATAATGAATATATTGGCATGCTTGGTATATGGACTAAGGGTAGTGGGTGAGTGGCATGGGATGGCATGAGCTGGCATATGGGCATTAAAGAGCCATGCTGGGTAGATACCATGTCATAAGTTAGCATGAAGTGTATGAGAGCCCTGAGTGTGGGTACAGGGCTACAGATTTGTATCTGAGAAGCCATGAAGGAGGATTCATGGAATCGGATATGGGGTGTGTGTGAAGCCAAAGTGATCATAGTCATATCAACGAATGAGTCTGGGAAATAATGGAGAACCAGAAAATGGCAGAGGAGTTGAGTAAAACTTTGCTTCAGTCTTCACCGTAAATGACATTATTAGCATTCCGAAATCACTAAATAATCAAAGGACCAAAGGAAGGGACAAAACATATACAATGTCTATCTCTAGAGAAAAAGTGCTCAGGAAACCAATGGGGCTAAAGGCTGGTAGGTCCCCTGGACTTGATGGGATATGTCCTCGGATATTAAAGGAAGTAGCTACAGCACAGTGGCTCAGTGGTTAGCATTGCTGCCTCACAGCAACAGGGTCCTAGGTTCGATTCCAGCCTCGAGTGACTGTCTGTGTGGAGTTTGCACATTTTATCCCTGTGTCTGCGTGGGCCACCTCCAGGTGCTCCGGTTTCCTCCCACAGTCCAAAGATGTGCAGGACAGGTGAATTGGCCATGCTAAATTGCCCATTGTGTTAGGTGCATTAGTTAGAGGGAAATGGGTCTGGGTGGGTTACTCTTCGGAGGGTCGGTGTGGACTGGTTGGGCCAAAGGGCCTGTTCCCACACTGTAGGGAATCTAATCTAAGAGATAGTGGGTGCATTGGTAGTAATCTTCCAGGAATCTGTCAAAGTCCCAGAGGATTGGAAAATTGCCAATCTAAAACATTTGCATGAAAAGGAAGGAGATAAACCAGGTAATTATAGACTAGTTAGATTAACTTCTATTGGGAAAATGATAGAATCTGTTATACAGGATGTATAAGTAGAGCATTTAGAAATGCATAACATAATCAAGAAGACATATTAGCATGAATAGAAGATTAGCTATCTGATAGAAAACACAGAGTTTGGATAAGGGGGTGCATTTTGAAGATGGAAACCTGCAACTAATTGTTTGCCACACAATCAATGCTGGGGCCTCAGTTATTTACAATCTTTATTAATGCCTTAGCTGAGAAAGTGAACTTACTATTGCCAATCTGCAGATGACACAAAAATTGGTGGAAATGCAAATGGTCAGGGTGACATAATGAATTTGAAAAGGAATTTAGACAGTTTGAGGAAGTGGCCAAAAACTTGACAGTTGATATATAATGTGGAAAAATATGTGAGGTTGTGCACTGGCAGGAAGAATAGAGGTGTTGAATATTACTTTAATGGTGAAGGACTGCGGAAAGCTATAGAACAGAAGGATTTGGGAGTCCTTGTCCATGAATCACAAAAAATTGACATCCAGGTTCAATGGTTAATAGGGAAGGAAAATGAAATGTTGACCTTTAATTCAAAGGAAGAGAGTATAACGTTAGGAAAGTTTGCCACAACTACAAAGCACTAGTCAGACCACAGCTGGAATACTGTGATTAGTTTTGGGCCCCTTAACTAAGGAAAGAAATAATGACATTGGAGGCTATCCAGAAAAGGTTCATCAGGCTTCTACCAAATATGGGTGACCTGCCTTAATAGGAGAGATTGAATAAGGTTGGATAACTCTGGGACAGTCCCAGCAGATTGGAAAACAGCAAATGTGATGCCACTTTATAAAAGGAAGGTAGACAAAATATCGAGAATTATAGACCAGTTAGCTTAACCTCTTTCGTGGGGAAAATGCCTGAGTCTATTATCAAGGAAGAAATAGCGAGACATCTCAACAGAAATTGTCCCATAGGGCAGACACAAAATGGGTTCATTAAGGACAGGTCATGCTTGACAACTCTTTTGGAATTCTATGAAGACATTACAAGCAATTTGGACAATGGGGACCCAGTGAATGTGGTGTACCTAGAATTCCAAAAGGCCCTTCGACAAGGTGCTGCACAAGATAAGGATGCATGGCATGAAGGGTAAAGTATTAGCATGGATAGAGGATTAGTTGACTAACAGGAAGTAAAAGATAGAGATAAATGAGTGCTTTCTGGCTGGAAATCAGTAACTAGTGGTGTGCCTCAGTGAATGGTGTTGGGACCACAATTAGTTACAATGTATATAGATGATTTGGAGTTGGGGACCACATGTACTGTGTCAAAGTTTGCAGATGACACTAAGATGAGTGGCTGAGCAAAGTGTGCAGAGGACTGTGAAACTATGCAGAGAAAATTCAGACATTGAGTGAGTGGGAAAAGGTCTGGCAGATGAAAGACAATGTTGATAAATGTGAAGTCATACATTTTGGTAGGAGTAACTGTAAAAAGGATTATTACTTGAATGGTAAAAAGTTGCAGCATGCTGCTCTACAGAGGGACAGACCTGGGTGTCCTTGTACATGAATCACAGAAGGTTGGTCTGCAGGTACAACAAGTAATTAGGAAGGCAAATGGAATTTTGTCCTTCATTGCTAAAGGTAGAGAGATTGAGTTTAAAAGCAGGGAGGTTATGTTGCAGGGTGCTGGTGAGGCCACACCTGGAGCACTGTGTGCAGATTTGGTCTTCTTACTTGAGAAAGGATGTACTGGCACTGGAGGAGGTGCATAGGAGGTTGATTCCGAAGTTGAGGGGGTTAGTTTATACAGAGAGACTGAGAAGATTGGGATTATATTCATTGGAATTCAGAATAATGAGAGGGTATCTTATAGAGACATATAAAATTATGAAGGGAATAGATAAGATAGAAGGATATTTCCACTGGCAGGTGAGATGAGGACAAGAGGTCATAACCTCAAGATTGGAGGGAGCAGATTTAGGACTGAATTGAGAAGGAACTTCTTCACCCAGAGGGTTGTTAATCTATGGAATTCCTTGCCCAGTGAAGTAGGGGCGCCACTTCAGTAAACGTTTTTAAAGGTAAGGTAGGTTTTCTTTAACAATAAAGGAATTAACGGATGCGGTGTGAGTGCGGGCCATGATCTTATTGAATGGCGAAGCAGGCTCAAAGGTCCCGAAGGCCTACTCTTCCTCCTAGTTCTTATGTTCTTATGTTCTCTAAGTTGGGCCTTTACTTAGCTTGTTTGTGACGTAGACTGACACTCATGGCATGGGTTCAATTCCCACACTGACAGAGGTCATCATGAAAGTCCTGCTTTTTGACCTCACCGCTCATTTGAGGCATGGTGGCCCTCAGTTTAACCATCTCTCTTAGAAAGATTTGCCTCTCTAATGAGGAAGCAGCCCTAAGATCTTCTGGGAATTTGGCAACTACTTTGCTATTACTACGAACTCATGGAATTTCAAAGAATAAGATATGACATTATTGAAACATACAAGATTCTGAGACGACTTGGCAGGATGGATGTGGAAAGGTCTTTGACCTTGTGGGAGACTCTATGAGCAAGGGATATAACTTCAGAATAAGGAGTTGAATATTTAAGAGAGATGAGGAGGAACTTCTTCTCTAAGGGTTGTGAATCTGCAGAAGTATTTACCACAGGCTGGATTATCCAATATATTCAAGGTCAAGTTGGACAGACTTTTAACTAATAAGAGAAACAAGGGTTTTAGGGAAAAGGCAGGAAAATGGAGTTGAGGTCTATCAGATCAGCAATGATATCAGCGAATGGTGGGTCAGACCTGATGGGCTGAATGGCCTTCTTTAGTTCTTAAATGTTGCGGTCTTGTGGTCACCTAGCAGGCTATGCCTTTATTCCAGGTTTGCCTATAAAACGCAACCCTCCTGCAATGAAAACTCAACTTTTACGGGTCAAGTTTAGAGAGCTTGGTGACTATTGTTTCTGTTTCAAAATTAAAGTGACTTGCTGAGAATGAAGATTCATTTTCACGTCTTGTCTTTAGCGTTATAAACTTTCAGTAGCAGGAAGCCACAGGTCACTCACCATTGCTTTCTCTTTCCTCCTCTCTGCTCTCTACTTGGATAATAGCTCCCACTTCAGCCCCAAAGGACTTGACTGTGATTTCCAGAGAAGGAAAGCCTCGAGCTGTCATCATTAGCTGGCAACCGCCAATGGAGGCCAATGGAAAAATCACTGGTAAAGAAGCTTAATTTCTATTTGACTATTTCTATTCATATCATCAATATAACTTTGCAATCCCTATCTGGATAAATTTGAGAAAAAACTATTGTGAATTCTACCCACTCCTGTTCATCATCCTACAATTATTATACTCTGAATTTTAATTAAAAAATCAGCTTTCAAAAGTAACCTTTGACTAATTGTTCACTTTTTCTTGGCAGATCAGCCCCCTGGAAATGTTTTAGACAGTGGAAGCTCCAGTGATAAACATTTTAGACTATTTATTATTGGAGTGGTTAGCTCCTATTAGTAAAGAAATTAAAACTGACTAGTTATTTTGTGTATCTTATTGTGACAGCATTCATTTACAGGTAACTTGCTTCTTCATAATATGTTTTGACATTTCACCAGTCTGTCATCCAATGCCTTGAATTCAAAGAGGCAGAAATGTTTTTTAGGTCAGTTTTCAGTGCTCTGAAATCACAACAAAAGCTAAAGGCCCAATTCTTATCCCAAATTGCATTGGAGAATGTAATGGTGAGCTGCTTCCTTGAACTGCCGCCAATCATTGATTCGTAGGGACACCTACAGTGCTATTAGGAAGGGAGTTGCAGCCTTTTGACCCAGTGCCAGTGAAGGGATGACGATATCATTCTCAGTTGGAAATGTATGTGGTTTAGATGGGTACTGGAAGGTGGCATGCATTTTCTGCCCCTGCCCATCCAAGTCTTAAAAGTTCCTATATTTCAGAGATGATCATGAGAGGCATGGATAGGGTGAATGCACTCAATCTTTTTTTCCAAGGTTGGGGAATTGAGGACTAGAGGGCATCAGTTTAAAGTTAGAGGGGAAAGAATAAAGGGGAACCTGTGGGACAAATGTTTTACACAGAAGGTGGTATGCATATGGAATGAGCTGCCAGCGGAAGTGTTTGAGGCAGCTACATTAACATATTTAAAAGGCATTTGGTCAAATATGTGGATAGGAAAGGATTAGAGGGATATGGGCCAAGTGTAATGGAATGGGGTTAACGTGGACAGTCATTTTGGTCAGCATGGACCAGTTTAGGCCAAAGGGCCTGTCAATGTGCTGAAGGACACTATGACACTATGCTCTATGCATTATAAACTGTTACAACATCTATCACTTAAGTTAAACTCTTTTAATCAATTTGCTGACTGGTGTGTCATCAAATCCCAATGATTCTGGTACAGTTGTTAATCTTTTTAATTTTGATATGGTGTCCCTACATGGCCAGAATGTACAGATTCAGCTTCCATCTGTCTTGGATCTGTGTCACAACATGTCTGAACATGTCCAATTACAATAACTGCAACTACACAGAGTTAACCAATTGGCAATACAGTCTGTACCAGCTAGAAATAAACAGTTTGTCATTTGAAGACTCTAATTTACTTCAGAATGAAAGTAATAGTCATAAACCGTTAAGTTTTTTCTCTCATGGTGTCACTCAAACTACTGACTGTTTTTAAAAAATGCTTCCAATTTTTTCCCCACTTGCTGGATAATGGTTTCATGGTTGCACCTGTGATATCTTGCCCAAGTAGTCATTCCTCATGTGTGAACCGAGGTGCTAACTGTCAGCAGCAGGCGAGCAAAGCTGAGTGTAGAGTTTATCATGGAATATCCTGCTTGCATATGATCTTCACACACAAATGCTTTCTAACCTTGGCTGCTGGACTGATTCAAAGAAGCAATTTACTTCTCTGTAATTCAGGAATACTAAGATCAATTGTAACACACACATTGACTCCTGATGGGATCAGTAATTTATCATAAATGGAGACTAGAATTTGTGACCCTTTTTTGGTCTATATAGCTTAGATATACTCTGTTTGCACGAAATGAAAGCCTGAATCTTAATTGCTCTCTTTTGGTTTTCACTGAAAGCAAATTTGTCATCATTTACAAATTTCACAGATTCATACAGTGCAGAAAAGGCCCTTTGGCCTATTAAGTCTACATCAACATACTTACCACAAAAAATGCACTAATCCCAATTTCCTGCACTTGTCCTATATCCTTGAATGTTATGATATTTGAAGTACTCATTCAAATATTTTTTTAAAGGTTGTAAGGTTTCCGGCCTCCACTACCTTCCCAGACAGTGCATTCCAGATTCCCACCACATGCCGAGTGAAAAATGTTTTTTATCCAGATCCCCTTGGAATCTCCTGCCCCTGACCCTAAAACTATGTCCTTTCTTGATCGATCCCTCAACAAGGGCGACAGCTGCTCTCTCTTCACCCTGCCCCTCTCAATCTTATACAACTTAATCACGTCTCCCCTCAGTTTTCTCTGCTTGAGAGAAAAACAATCCAAGCGTGCCTAGTCTCTCCTTATAACTCAATTTCTCCATCCCAGTCAACATCCTTGTGAACCTTCTCTGTATCCTCTCCAGTTCTATCACATCCTTCCTGTAGTGAAGTGACCAGGACTGCACACAATATCCATTTCTCAACAGCCCTGACCTATTGTATTCCTGCAACCCCTTGCACCCTACACCTCAACTTGCAACCATTAAGTATTCCAGTTCTGGCTGCCTCTGTGTTGCCATTGGTGGCAGAACCTTCATGTCTTTTATCCCAACACTGAAATTCCTTCCTGAGACCCATTTGCCTTGCTACTTCCCTATTCAGCTTTGAAAACCTTTTGATTTGCAATCATATTTTAAGAGTCATTTTTCTGCTGTTTGAAGCACCTTGGGATAATTCTTAGGTTAATCGGACCAAGGTAAGTCAATTTGTTTTGTAATGATAATGCGTCTGATTCAATAATTCAAAAACTGTGGATATGACATAAATGATGAACTTATGTCATTATCACATTAAAATAAAGCAAAGAACTGTGGATTCTGAAGATCTGAAACAACAAAGACCATTCTGTTAAAACTTAGTCTGTTACCATTTGGAGAGAAAACAGTTCACATTTTGAGTCAAAACATTAACTCTATTTTCTTTCTAAAGATACTATCGGACCTGCTGAGTTTCTCCCATAACTTTTACTCTTGTTTTGTTAACACATTATTGTCACAAAATAATCTAATGATCTTTTCCTTCACTTTTAGGCTATTCTTTGTTTTATACAATAGAGAAGAATGCGCCCATTGATGAATGGGCAATGGACTCAGTGAGTGGTGATAGACTAACCCATCAGATTCTGGATCTCAATTTGGACACGATGTATTACTTCCGAATTCAAGGACGAAATGCCAAAGGCCTGGGACCCGTGTCTGAACCTATTCAGTTCAAAACACCAAAAGGTTAGATTTCAACCCTAATCATGAAACCATGTACATGAATGATCCTATAGAGTTGTGCTAATTTTGTAGCCTTACATTGAAAGTGATTTATTTTGTGGAGCATTTTAATATTCCATTGTTCAGAAGGTGTTTTTTCAAGAGATAATTTCAGGCATTTTAAGAAGCAGTACAGAGAAAATCCAAATTTCTTTTGACATAGAAGTAAAAAAGAACAAAATGGAAGATAAAGGAATAATGCTTTCATCAATATGCAGGAAGGTTGTAACAAATCATCAATAAGTTTGTATATGTTCCTTCATAAGTAAAGTAAACTGAGTATCCTGATGTTTGCTGTTTATTTGACATGCACAGATAAAAATGCAAATATACAAATTCTAATGTCAATTCATAAAGTCCGATAGTGTGTTTTTGAAATTCTATTATGCCATGAGGCCTCCCTCTAATCTTTTGAGGAACTTCTTGAAAATGTACAAATTTGCCTTTTAAAATCATGAGATGAAGTAGATCTGTGATTCCTAGGATCAGACAGAACCGAAGAGGCCCTTCAGCCCATCAAGTCTGTCCCACTAAAAATACACTGGCAGCTACTTGAGTCCCACTTTCCCAAATTGGCCCAAAACCTTGAATGTCTATGACACTTCAAGTACTCATTCAAGTAAGTTTTACATGTTATGATGTTTTGCACCTCAACTACCCTCCCAGAGAGTGCATTCCAGACCCCCACCACACTCTGAGTGGAATTGTTTCTGGTGAGCACATTACAATTCCATACATTTTTCTGACCCAATATTTCAGTATGACTTTCGGCTATTGCATCTATGCATTGAACTTAACATGAACATCAAAACCAAAATATCTATAGATGACAGGCCAGAAGTGATTTTAAAACTACCAGTGGAACTATGGTATTTATGCGTAAATCAGACAGCGATTTGAATCAAGTGCAGATGTGCAATTAAACATGGAAATCTGGACACTCCTGTCTGTGTTTCTCTGTGGTTCCCTGTTTAAATGTATTAAACAGAATGAAATTCTGTACTTATATCATGAGAACATATTAAACTAACAAAAATTGTTAAGAGTTCATCCATTTGATGTCAAGTACACTTTTTAATGGCATGCTAAGTCTTAACACTGACAAACAACTTCTCAGGCATTGAACATTAACTTTTACAAGTCTCAACACACATTCTTTCAATTGTTGCTGGAATTTATTTTTTAATTGCAAATTAAGCTGTTATTTCAAATTTTCTTTTTGATCTGTGTTTCCCTCTCTGACTTAATCTGTTCCTTCTTTATCTCTCTTTATTTCACTGACTGTATCAGATTTGACATTGAATTCAATACTCTAACTTCCAGATTCAGACTTTGCGCTGTTCATTAACAATTGTTCGATCATGTTAGTGAAAGAACAGCAGTTGCTTGTCATATCAGCATAGCTTTCAGATCCATTGGAGAGGATGTTGTGAAAAAGCTCAAAAAAAGTAAGATAGGTGAGGACAAGCCTATAGAAGGAATAAACAAAATGGAGTATTTTCTGGCCAGAAATGTCTATCAAATCCTTTGATCAATGATCATTAGCATTTTGTATTCTAGAGATCTAATAGCTTAGATCTAGGGGGATTTCCAATTTAAAAACATTTACTTGCTAATGTCTGGAGCTGGAAGCAAGTTATCCTACCTTTATAATAAGTGTTTCTTTCCAATTTTCTTTATCAAAATGAGAGGGTAAACAATCATTTGTTCATACTCCTCCGTTGAGTGAGTGGAATGACAATGTAGTTATGCAACTTTAACTTTGGAGGGTAATTTTGTATCATAATTGATTTGTAAGCTGTTTGTCCATCCATTCCTGAACCATGGCAAAGCTTTGTTTAACCTGACTTAAAAAAGCACATACTAGCCAGTAATTTAGAAGTCTAAGAACAAGGCAGTATATTATCTTTCATCCTTCTTCATCCTAAGTCTGTTTAAGATCCTGCTACCATTTTTAGTGTTGTAATGAGAGCTGCAATTTCTGTGAGATTGAAAAGACCAAGGAAAAATGGAGAGTAAAGAAGTTATTTTGTTATTAGCTTCTTGTCTTAAATCTATCTATATAAATAATGTTTTCAATGTGCTTTCCATTCTTGCCTGAAATTCTACTGAATTCACAATAAGAGATCTGATGCAGAATAATGAAAAAATCAGAAGCCAAGCAAATTTATTAGAATTGGACTACAAGAATAAAGAAGCTGTGCTATTTACTAAATAGGCCAGTTGTCTCTGAGTCACCACCTAGCAGTTCTTTGGTCTTTGTCACATGGCTATTAATGGATTCAGAATCATATCATTCTAACCTGTCTTGTAATTAAGGAGAGCAAAATACTCAGCATTAATGATATGTTCCATTATGTTAATGTTAGCTTTGAACCAGTCAGTATTTTGCTGTTCTTGCTTCCCATACAGTGAGAGTGCTGAATTGTAGATTATTTCTTGAAGTACTAGCTATCTAGAATATTCAGAATGTTGAAAGCATGTATGAAGGGATCAAAAGTGGAACATGTGAGGAAGCAAATAAAGTGACTTAATTAAAAACAAAGACAGGAAGTTTCTCCCTGACTGCGATAAATTTGAGTAGACCACTACCCTAAGTAGTTCTCACCACTTGTCTGGATGGGTGCAACTGCAACAGCACTCCTGAAGCTTGACACCATCCAGGACAAAGCAGCCCACTTGATTGGCACCACATCCACAAATATCCACTTCTTCCACCACCGACGCTCTGCAGCAGCAGTGTGTACGATCTACAAGGTACACTGCAGACATTCACCAAAGATCCTTAGACAGCACCTTCCAAACCCATAACCACTGCCATTTAAAAACGCAAGGACACCAGATGCATGGGAACACCACCACCTGCAAGTTCCCCTCAATCCACTCCTGAGTTGGAAACATATCACTGTTCCTTCACTGTCACTATGTCAAAATCCTGGAATTCCCTCCCTAAGGGTATTGTGGGTTCACCTACTACACATAGACTGCAAAGGTTCAAGATGACAGCTCACCACCACTTCTCAAGGGCAACAAGGGATGGGCAATAAATGCTGGCCAGCCAGCTCTATCCACAGCCCAATAAGTGAATAATTTTTTTAAAAGTCTACACAAGAAGTCTCCTTACATACGAGAACTGACAGAAAGCTGTTCAGTATTGTTCATCTGAAATCTGAATCAAAGTGCATCAAGTTTGTGAGTGGGAGATCAGGCCTCATAAATTTGTTAGAGTTCTTTGATGAAGCGACCAGGAAGGTTAATGAGGGAAAGGCAGTAGACATAGTCTATATAGATTTCAGTAAGGCCTTTGATAAGGTTTCACATGGTAGGCTGCTCTGGAAGGTTAGATCGCATGGGATCCAGGGCGAGCTGGCAAATTGGATACACAATTGGCTTGATGGTAGGGAGCAGAGGGTAATAGTGGAATTTGCTTATCAGACTGGTGACTAGTGAAGTGCCTCAGGAATTGATGCTGGCCCCATTTGTGTTTGTTTTCTACGTCAATGACTTGGATGAGAATGTCCAAGGCATGATTAGCAGGTTGCAGATGACCCTAAAATAGGAGGTATCATGGACAGTGAGGATGGTTATCAGAAATTGCAGTAGGACCTTGATGAGTTGGGGAAGTGGACAGAGAAATGGCAAATGGATTTTAATGTAGATAAGTGTGAGATCTTGCATTTTGGAAAGTCAAATCAGGATAGATGTTTCATGGTGAATGGTAGGGCTTTAAGGAGTGTAATGGAACAGAGGGATCTTGGAGTCCAGGTTGACAGTTCTCTGAAAGTGGAGTCACAGGTAGACTAGGCAGTGAAGAGGGCTTTTGGCACACTGGCCTTCATCAGTTAGGGCATTGAGTATAGAACTTGGGAGGTTATGTTGCAGTAATACAGGATGTTGGTGAGCCTGCACTTGGTCACCTTGCTATTGGAAGGATGTTATCTGGAAAGAGTATAGAAGAAATTTACAAGAATGTTGCCTGAACTCAATGGTCTGAATTATAAGGAGAGGTTGGACAAGCTAGGACTTTTTTCTTTAGGGCATAAGAGACTGAGGGGGGGGGGGAAGAATGGCTGGGTGGAGTGGGTGGGGTGGGGGTGACCTTATAGATGTATACATGATTATGGGAGGCATGGATAAGGTGAATGCACTCAGTCTTTTTCCTAAGGATGGGGAAATTGAGGACTAGAAGGTATCAGTTTAAGGTTAGAGGGAAAAGAATAAAAAGGAACCTGAGGGGCAACTTTTTAACACAGAGGATGGTACACATATGGAATGAGCTACCAGCAGAAGTGGTTACATTAACAATGTTTAAAAGTCATTTGCATAAATGCGTGAATAGGAAAGGATTTGGAGGATATGGGCCAAGTGCAAGCAAATAGTGGGAAAGGACATTTTGGTCAGCATGGACCAGTTTGGGCCAAAGGGCCTGTCTTCATGCTATAGGACCGTATGACTCTAAGTCCTCATCAGAACTTTATGCTGATGACATTGCATTGACATTCCATACTGAAACCTGTAAAGAGTTTGGTTTAATCATCATCATTTGGAAGAAAGATTTCATGGTCCAGAGTGTAGCAATGCCACCATCTATCAGCATTGACAATGTGATGCTATTGATAGCTTCATATATTTGAGGTCTTTAATCATGGACAATCCTATGATTTGGTGCTGAAATCAATACATTAATTGCAAAACGTGTCACTATAAAGTCCATGCTGAGTAAGAGAATGTGGTACAGCAACAATTCAAACAGAAAGTGCAAGAAGCCTCATCGTGTCTGGGACGATCTGTGGAATGCTGCCAGACCTACTGGATTATTCCAGCAGTTTCTATTTTTATTTCAGATCTCAAGCATTTGCAGTAGTTTGTTTTATTTTAATGGAACAGAAACCTGATCAAGAATATCTACAAATTGCCTAAGCCTACATCCTTGGTACACCACTCGACAATGGCGAGACCTGAATAACGTCTGCCAAGCGGGAAAGAAGGCTGAACAGTTTCTACCTTTGTCATTTCACAAGTATTCTTAGAATTATTTGACAGGACATGGTCACAAACTCAGAGGTCTTGGAGTATGCTAATTCAATCAGCATGCATGCATTGCTAAGCCAATAATGTCCATGCTGGCTCAGCCACATTCATAATGCCCAGTGACCTTCTTTTATTGATCACTGAGTCATAACCTCCTGATTTTCCATAACCTTGTTAACCAAACACTTGCAAGTGAGATTTGAGGTTGATGGACATTGGCACTGAGAATCTGGAGACAATTGCTAATGGCCTTGACCTCTGGAGGCTGTTTGGAAGAGCATTGGAATAGGTGAGCAGAAATTGAAAACTCAGCTGACTGAAAAGAGAGCCCAGAGAAAACAGAGGCTGGCAGATTATGCACCTCCTCAGCCTAATGTCCTCCTCTGCACCAAATGTGACAGCGATTGTCATGTTCCTGTACCACGCCAGGCGATGCTTCACATAAAGCTGACCATAGCAGAACCTTACAAAACAGAAGGTTGCCATTGTTCATCTGGAATAATGTGTACAATTTTCATAGAATGATTGAGATATCTTAGAGAAACAGCAATGAAATTTGACTTGTTTCTGGGATGAGGGGATTGTGTACTATGGAGAGGATGAGTAGAATTGTTCTTTATTCCTTAAATTTTAGAAGAATGGAAGGAAGATGAGCTATTTGTGTTGGGATTAACAAGATATACAAATTGAGAATTTTTTTCTCCTTCTTCAGGAATATAGAATGTGGAGAAATTGTTGACACAGTCTCAGAAAGGGTTTTGTCATTGGTACTGAGAGAAAGGGAAATCTCTTCACTTAATGGTTTGTAAACCTTTAGAATTCTTCACCTTCAAGAACTATCAATGCTCAGATGTTGAGAATGTTCAAAACAATACCAATAGATCTTTTGGGTACTAAGGGAATTAAGACATTACAGAGAAGTAGAGTTGAGATAGAAAATCAGCCATGATCCTGTTATATGACGAAGCAGCCTCAAAGGGCCAAGGTGCCCATAATTACTGCTTATTGTAATGGTTTCATATTTTTGATTTTACTCAAATTTCTTTGAGTGTTCTCCAATGGGTGATTGATGGAAATTCTGAAAAAATGAAGTAAAATGATAAAGATGGCTTTTACCTAAAGTGCTTCCACTGTCTTCCACCATGATTACTTGTTGAAAGGGGAGCTGGTAGGGTGTATAAGATGATGAGGGGTAGAGTTAAGGTGGATACCAAAACACTTTTTTCCATTAGTGGAGGGGGTCAATAGTGGGCATGGATTTAAGTTAACATGTCGAAAGCTGACAGGAAAATTGAGGAAATACATTTTCATCCAGAGGTAGTATGTGTCTGGAGCTCACTTAGCGTACAAGAATTTTCCTATTTGTCTACCTTTCAATCTGGAAACTTGTCTATAACCAAGAAGTAGAATATTTTCATTCATTAATTCAAGAGAAATATGTGTTATCCTTCATTTACTGTTGCCAATATTTTTGTAAATGGATCGACTTTCAACTCAGTAAAAACCTATGGGGAGCTTAGAAACATCCTGTCATGACAATCTGTGAATTGTACAAAGTACCCAAGGGAGATGGCAGGTGTGCATTTAAAAATTCTATGAAATTAGGATTGGTTGTCACAGTGAGTCAGTTGTCTATCATTTATCCTCTGGGACATATGTTTAAATACTGTTTTGCCTAGTGGCCTGCAAGTCTCATTTCTTTAATGCTGCAAGTGTTCTATATCAAATTTATTTGATATTGTCTCAGTCCAGTTTGTGGTAAATGTTTGGATTACAGAAGAGATGTGCCCATTATTTAGCAGTATATTGAATTCCTCAAAAACATCATAAGCATTAACTTTGATTCAGTTGTAAGTTTGTTTGTGAGGTTAGAACAGTGCAAAGAGGCATTGCTCTGCATTATATATGTGACTTTGGCTGGAAGATATGCAAGTGTTTTAATTTGCTAACTCACATTACTGTCCTCTCTTTAAAAAAATGTATATATTTTGGAAATGTACTCAATTTATCTGCGTTTCCAAATGAAATGGTGCAAATGACCTGATTACTGGTCCTATTGTTACTTTATGATGAATTTCCAATTTCCAGCCCAGAAACAGTTGGGACTTGACTCAACACAATCTGATCTGAGGATGAAAATGTAGCAAACTTGCCCTAACCAAAATTGATCATCCTGTCTTTTCCTTGCCTTTTGTTTTGTGTGTGTTTTTTATCCCTACATAACAGTTTCATAGAATCATTTACAGCATGGAAGGAAGCCTTTGGCCCATAATATCTGCACTGGTCAACAAAGATCTGATCAGAGTCACCCCATTCTTGACTCACAGCCTTGGAGCAACACAAGTGAATATTTCAATACTACGGAGAAGTTACACAACTTTCTGACTTAACTACCCTACGTAGTAAGAGTAATTAACTACTCTAAGTGCGCTAAGTGAGCTCCAGACTCCTACTATCTCCTGGATGAAAATGTATTTCTTTAATTTTCCTGTCAGCCTTCGACATGTTAACATAAATCCATGCCCACTATTGACCTCTCCACTAATGGAAAAAAGTGTTTTGCTAACCACCTTAACTCTACCCCTCATCATCTTATACACCCTACCAGCTCCCCTTTCAACTAGAAAAACTAGCCAAGCCTATCTAATCTTTCCTCATAGCTCTGACCCTTTCTAGCCCAGGCAGCATCCTGGTAAATCTCTTCTACACCTCCTCTTGTGCAATCCTATCCTTCTTATGACCTGGTGATCAGAACTACATGTAAATATGTGAGTTGTGGCTTAACCAAAGTTCTGTATAATTCCACCATAATCTCCCAACTTGTATCATCTATATGTTGGTTAATTAAGGCAAATAACCTATGTGTTTTTTTTAACTACTTTATCTTCCTGCCTTGCTCCCTCAGGGATCTAATGCCTCTGATTTTCAGTACTTTTCCTTGCCTTGTTAGATTTGCCCAAGTGCACTGCATCAGAAAATTCTGGGTTGAGTTCCATTTCTGCTCAGCTCTGCCCAACGTCCAGTCCATTGATATTTTCTTGCAGTTTATGGCCAGCCTCTTAAATCCCTATCTCTCCAAGTACAGATATATTGTATCCATAGGAGATTAGGAGGTTAGTGAGCAAAATTAGGGCACATGGTATTGGGGGCAAAATACTGACTTGGATTGAAAATTGGCTGGCTGACAGGAAACAAAGAGTAGTGATAAACGGGTCCCTTTCAGAATGGCAGGCGGTGACCAGTGGGGTACCACAAGGTTTGGTGCTGGAACCGCAGCTGTTTACAATATACATGAATGATTGAGATGAAGGCATTAAAAGTAATATTAGCAAATTTGCTGATGACACAAAGCTGGGTGACAGGGTGAAATGTGAGGAGGATGTTATGAGAATACAGGGTGACTTGGACAGGCTAGGTGAATGGATGGATGCATGGCAGATGCAGTTTAATGTGGATAAATGTGTAGTTATCCACTTTGGTGGCCAGAACAGGAAGGCAGATTACTATCTAAATGGAGTCAAGTTAGGTAAAGGGGAAGTAGAATGAGATCTAGGTGTTCTTGTACATCAGTCAATGAAAGCAAGTATGCAGGTACAGCAGACAGTGAAGAAAGCTAATGGCATGCTGGCCTTGATAACAAGAGGAATTGAGTATAGGAGCAAAGAGGTCCTTCTGCAGCTGTACAGGGCCCTGGTGAGACCACACCTGGAAGATTGTGTGCAGTTTTGGTCTCCAAATTTGAGGAAGGACATTTTGGCTATTGAGGGAGTGCAGTGTAGGTTCACGAGATCAATTCCCAGAATGGGGGGACTATGCTATGTTGAAAGATTGGAGCGACTGGGCTTGTATACACTTGAGTTTAGAAGGATAAGACGGGATCTAATTGAGATGTATAAGATTATTAAAGGATTGGACACTCTGGAGGCAGGAAGCATGTTTCCGCTGATTGGTGAGTCCAGAACCAGAGGGTACAGTTTAAAAATAAGGGGTAGGCCATTTAGAGCAGAGTTGAGGAGAAATTTCTTCACCCAGAGAGTGGTGGATATATGGAAAGCTCTGCCCCAGAAGGCAGTAAAGGCCAAGTCTCTGGATACTTTCAAGAAAGAGATGGATAAAGCTCTTAAAGATAGTGGAATCAAGGGTTATGGGGACAAGGCAGCAACAGGAAACTTGTGGATGATGAATGGTGGTGCTGGCCCGAAGGGCCAAATGACCTACTCCTGCACCTATTGTCTATTGTCTATTATCCCTTAAGAAAAAATGAATTAATTCTCATAATTTACCAAGCACTGAAGTTAGACTGACTGGCCTGCAATTTCCGGGTCCATCCCTTCCTCCAATCCTCTGGCAGCTCACCTATGGTCAGAACATGTTTGAAAATTACTGCTAGGACCCATGATATTTCTACCCTTCCCTCAACGAAGTAGAATATATCTCACCAGGGCCTACAGATTTATCCACTTTAAAGGTTGCAAAACCCATTCATACCTCCTCTCTTTCTTTCTCTCTCTCCCCCTTTCTGTGTTAACTTTGTCAAATGTTTCACAGTGCTGCAGTCTGATGTCTACACCTGCATTGTCCTTTTCCACTGTGAAGGCTGACACATGGTATTGTTATGGACTAGGCCAGACTACTCAAAGCATTCTTAAGCAGGCAGACCTAAACCTAACTTTGCAAATTGTTTCGGTAAGTGTACAGTGAAAATTACCAGGAGTGAGATAGCTAGGTTGATTACTAGATTTTTAAAACAGACAAAAAGTTTATTCACAAAATTACACAATGAAACACAAAGAATAGAATAAAGACAGAATAAACCTATCCAGCTAGACTTAATTATGCTGTTCAGAATACACACAACAGTCCAAATAAGCAAACTCCCTTTAAAACCCAGTATAAATGGAATACATGCTTACAGGTTGAAGGTGAAGACAAAAGAGAGAGAGAATTTCCACACAGCTCCCTGTTGAACTTCCCAGTTCAAACTGAACTAAAACTGAGAGCTGACCACTCCCCTCTCTTTATACAGTTTTGACTCAGTTTTAGCTGTTAAGTAGCTGCTTCCAGTCAACTTGGGCCGATCTTAATAAAATAAGTCTCTCTTTAGTTTTGAACTTTATTTCCAGGCCCACACTTTTCCCTTTTCCTTTATGTAACTGAGTTTTGGTCACTATCTCCAAAATGTTCCTCTACTGATACACCTTCTACCAGCCCAGTCTTATTAGGTACAGAACTACTCCTCCCTCATTGGGCTTTCCACGTACCGGCTGAAAAAGTTCTCCTGGATGTAATTTAAGAATTTTATGCCCTCCCTACCTTGCACACTAAAACAATTCCAGGTCATATTTCGGTAGTTAAAGTGCTCTACTACAGGTCATTCTGCTATAACATGCATTTAGGTAAAAACAATGACTGCAGATGCTGGAAACCAGATTCTGGATTAGTGGTGCTGGAAGAGCACAGCAGTTCAGGCAGCATCCGAGGAGCTTTTGCTGCCTGAACTGCTGTGCTCTTCCAGCACCACTAATCCAGAATATAACATGCATTTAGTCGGCAAGAATTGGCTATAACGCGATTGATGAATTGTATATGTTGTTTGGATAATGCAAACTTTCTAATGAACAGGTATAGCTATTTGCTAATAGCTATTAACAGCTATAGCTATTTCTACAGCGCAATGTTCTATGCATGAGGGTGCACAACTGTTGCATTATAGCAGAATGACCTGTATTACTGCCTTATTACTTTTCTCTGAAATTTGATCATATATTTCTTCCTCTATCTTTCCATGACTGTTAGGGACTGATAGCACTCATCCAACAGTGTGTTTGCCCTTTTTGTGTTATTTATTTGCACGCATATAGTCTTATTTGACAATCCTTCAAAGATATCATCCGTGTTCCCTTTTATAATTGATACCTTGATAAATATTGCGACCCCACCCTGTTCCATTCCCCTCTCTATCTTGTCTGAATCTCCTATAATCAGAATGTTGAGCTGCCAATCCTTCCCATCGTTCATAGTGTTACAGCATGGAAACAGACCCTTCGGTCCAACTAGTCTAGGTCAAATGTAATCCCAGACTAAACTAGTCCCTCTTGCCTGCACTTTATCAGTCAAAATTTGGTCATAGCTATAATACCATATTCCCACCTGCCAGTCTGTGCCCCAGCTCATCTATCTCATTCCTCAGACAAGACCACTTCCCTACATACTTTTGTGCATGCTCACATTTTGAGTCTGTTGAAGCAGCTCCACTGACAGTTGTTTGTTTCTGGGATGTCTCCTCACTCATTACCACTTTTAACCTGCTTCCAAGTCCCAGAGTGCTCCAGTATCACCAGTCATTCTACTACTTTATGACCTTTTTAACCTAACTGATGCTGTTCCTGAGCCCCACACTGGTCCACCACTGGGCTGTCTGTTCTGCTTCTCTGTGTGTATCCCCTCCTCACCCTCCCCTCTCAGTAACACTGACTGCCTGTCACAGGCTCCCCTCTCAGTGACACTGACTGCCTGTCACAGGGCCCCCTCTCCTCTCAGTGACACTGACTGCCTGTCAAAGGGCCCCCTCTCCTCTCAGTGACACTGACTGCCTGTCACAGGGCCCCCTCCTCACCCTTCCCTCTCAGTGACACTGCCTGTCACAGGGTCCCCTCTTCACCCTCCCCTCTCAGTGACACTGCCTGTCACAGGGCCCCCTCCTCACCCTCTCCTCTCAGTGACATTGACTGCCTATCACAGGGCCCCCTCCTCACCGTCCCCTCTCAGTGACACTGACTGCCTGTCACAGGGCCCCCTCCTCACCCTCGCCTCTTAGTGACACTGACTGCCTGTCACAGGGCCCCCTCCTCACCTTCCCCTCTCAATGACAATGACTGCTTGTCATAGGCTCCACTCTCAGTGACACCGACTGCCTGCCACAGGCTCCCCTCCTCACCCTCCCCTCTCAGTGACACTGATTGCCTGACACATGGTGCCCACCTCACCTCTTCCTCAGTCTCCTTTTGTGCTAATTTCTATCAGTTGGGAGCTATCTAGTGAGTTGGTGCCATCTGTGAAGCAGATATTACTGAATAGAGAGCTTTACCCTACTGCATATTTTGCTCTCAACTGAAAACAGATGGAGCTGACTGAGTGGGGGCAGTTGATCTTGAATATCTCTTAAAACTGGTATATGAAGGCGATGTTTCATAGAATTCCTTCAGCGTGGAAGCAGGTCATTTGGCCCATTGAGTCCACACTGATCCTCCAAAGAGCATCCGATCTCACCATTTCCCATGGCTAACCCCACCTAGCCTGCACACTGAGGGCAATTTAGCATGGCCAGTCGACACAGAGTCTTTGGACTGTGGGAGAAAACCAGAGCACCCAGTGGAAACCCACTCAGACACTGTTTTGAACTCAGAGTCCAATACTTTGTCTCTAAATTACTCCATCTAATACTCAGAGAAACTAATATTTAAAATCAAATTTCATGGATTCATTAGCAGAGACATGCCACACAAGATACGTTAGCAGCAAATTTGTTTCTGAGAATCAGCTGAAATATTGGACATGAATATTGAACATTACTTTTTTGATTGAGGTAATTATAATCCACAAGTAAGCTTTACCAGTTTGACACACGGAAAGGCAAACACCCAGCATTTAAAGAAGTGGTTATAGAACATAGAACATAGAACATAGAACAGTACAGCACAGAACAGGCCCTTCAGCCCATGATGTTGTGCCGACCATTGATCCTCATGTGAGGTAAACCTAATGTACGAACTCTCAAATTTCTGTGACCATATGAATGTCCAGCAGTCTCTTAAATATCCCCAAAGACCTTGCTTCCACAACTGCTGCTGGCAACGCATTCCATGCTCTCACAACTCTCTGCGTAAAGAACCCGCCTCTGACTTTCCCTCTATACTTTCCGCCAAACAGCTTAAAACTATGACCCCTCGTGTTAACAACTTCTGCCCTGGAAAAAAAGTCTCTGGCTATCAAATCTATCTATGCCTCTCATTATCTTGTGCACCTTGTATACTTTGCCATAATGGTCCTCAACCACTGACATAACACAGCTTGTAAAACATTGAGTGAACTATTTTTAGATCACATGGACTAGGTGAAGCAGTGATATAGATGTCAATGATTATCGCAAAAATTAACATGTATCAAATTACTTTGTGCATTGTCAAGAGGGAATTACATAGAACTTAACAAGACAGAAATGGGTTAATCAATCAAATAGGCCTCATTCAGTGTTTCCACTCCACACAATCCTCCTTCCTTCTTCCACCTCACTTCATCTCATCCTATCAGCTTGTCCTTCCATTGCTTTCATCATCTTGTTCTTAGTTAACTCTGCTTAAATGTGTCAGCTTCCATCTAAATGCAGACAGAATGTGTTGGATTTGACTTTGAAACTTCTGGCATAACAAAAGTTGCTTTGCAGGTCCACTTTTGAAACTGGATTGAGTTGATCCGTTTTTTGAAAAATCTATCTAATGATACAGTAATTTTAAAATCCACAGCCTTCATGGAGGTCCCTTATGAGCTAGGTGATAAATATTTTCCATAACTTGATACAGTCCTTTTTGCTTATGTATCAGTGAAATGTAAAAGTAAAAATGCATTTAATCCAGTCAGTCAGTGTGATAAACTTGTGCTACATCGGTCTTTCAAACTTCAGTCAGTTCCACATGCAAGTCTCTCCTGGAAGCTGTCAGTATCTAATAGTATTGTCTTTTCTTACAGTTGAACACCCTGACAAAATGGCTAATGACCAAGGTACAGTAGCACCACACTGTCAACTTTTCAGATCAAATCAGAGATGTGCAATATGAATAACATTTGGTGCCATTTTATAATGCAATGATCCTTCAGGGTCATATGCAGAAAGGAATTACTGCTCGCGTGGTAATTAATCTCATTAATGAAGTGCCACTGAGCCGAAGCGTGTGCTTAATGAGTTAGAAGTAGACTTCCTCAGACGAGAATTGTTTTGTCTTTCTAGTCAGACAGATCAAGTGAATTGATTTCAGTTCATTCCTTTTACATGAGATTCTAATTTCTATGAATAATCTTTTAATTACCCAGTGCATTTGTTCGACACATGAAGGGGCTACGTTTTGGCTGTTATGAATCCAATGCTTCTTTTTTTTTTCTCTATCTCTAAGCAAATGCTTTGTGTGTGTTGTGCATGGAAAGCATCCATCATATATGAAATCCTGAGTGGCTCAAACTATTCATAAACAAAGAAATAAATAACAGTCATGCAGATATTGCTGATTGCTTTACAAGTTATGACAAATAAGAAAAGCTCCATCTATAAGCAACTACAAACCCCCAAAATACAAGCAAAACTGCTTCTCACTCTTTTTACAAGTTGCTATCTTGGTTTTTTGTGATCGAAATGATATATTAACAGTAACTTCTCGACACATCCCAGTTCTGGCTAATAATGATGTCACTTGGAATTTGATTCGGACTACCAGAAATGTTTCTCCCATTATCAACATCCTGAGGGTTACCATTGCTCAAACACTAAATTGGGCTAGGTATGTAAATATTGCAGTTACAAGAGCAGGTCAGAATCCTGCAATGAGTGATTCACCTTCTGACTTCTTGAAACCTGTCCACCATATACTAAGCAAAAGTCAGGAGTGTAATGAATATGCTCCATTTTCCTGCCTGAATGAGTGCAGCTCCAATAATACTCGTAAAACTTGACACCATCCAGGACCAAGCCTGCTTGATTGGCATTCCATCTAACCCATTCAACATTCTATTCCCTCACCACCAATGCACAGTGGCAGCACTGCAGTAACTCACCATCACCCCTTCGACAGCAGTTTTCAAATTGGTAATCCCTGCCTCCCAGAAGGACACGTGCAGCAGGAACATTGGATCTCCATCTGCTTAGGAAGCCTGGTTGGCATGGATGAGTCAGGTCAAGGGGTCTGTTTCTATTACTCTATTAGCTGCACGTTTTCCCCCAGGTCACACATCATCCTGACTTAGAACCATCTCACCATCCCTTCACTATTGCTGGTTCAAAATCATGGAACTCCTTTCCAAAAGTGCTGTGGATGTACCTACACCACATTGGACTGCAGTGTAACAAAAAGGCAGGTTAGCATCACTTCACAAGCCAGCCAATGACACCCGCATCCCATGAGTGAATAAAAAGAATGATGCAGGCCTGGAGTTTAGATTCGATTCGATTCCATACAGTATGGAAACAGGCCCTTCGGCCCAACAAGTCCACATTGACCCTCCGAAGAGTAACCCACCCAGACCCATTCCCCTACCCTGTATATACCCCGACTAATGCACCTATTACTATGGCCAATTCACCTGACCTGTACATCTTTGGATTGTGACAGGAAACCGGAGCACCCGGAGGAAACCCACGCAGACATGGGGAGAATGTGCATGCTCCACACAGACAGTCGCCCGAGGCGTGAGGCGCCCGAGTTCTGGGTCATGAGCCAAGTGACACATCACCACAGTATCATATCTCCAAACATGAAAGCTTAACCTTAAAACAAACAACCTTTTTGTAAAAAAAATACATTCGACTTGAGCAAGACCCACTATCAGAACAGATTACATTCATTCTGTGCATCTCTAATTTTGGTGGATTCAAACTGACAGGATGTATATTCTGAATTCAGAAGGAGGGGTGCAAGATAGGCAAAGCTAGCAAGAAGAAAAAGATGCTGTGTTTCATCTTTGGAATGTTTTGTCGTGACTGAAAGTAATTTGGCAAGTGCACAACTAGCACTGTATTTTGAGGAAATAGATAATATAGCCTCAGCATGTTATTCTTTTGTGATGTGGAGATGATTTTGCTATTTGCAGAGGATGATATGATTTTCGTTTTGTCAGCACATCTCTTGTCCAGTTTAGTCTCAGTAAAATGTCAAAGATGCCAAATGCATAATTGACTGAAAGAGTATTTGTCAGAGGCAAACAGAGTGGAGACATACAAGGAGGAAGGTAAACAGAGGAAAGGAGAAACTTACAGAGAGATAATAGAATCATGGCAAGTGCAGCAGAGCCACAGTCATTAGATGCAGTGCATCTGTGCAAATGATTCAACTGAGTTATGTCTGTGAATCCCAATTCTCTGTTCTTTCAGCATCTCATTTTATCCTTTTAATTGGATCAGGAACTATACGAAAAAGAATAGTTAGCGAATGACTTATTGCAGAGACAGTAAAAAGAAAAGCGGTATGAGATGGAAAGAAACACAATGAAGACAGAGACTAAGACAAATAAAATTAGTGCAAGAACTGTTTTTAAAATTTCTTTGCTGTAAGGAATGTCATGAGAAATTAAAAGATTGGAAAAAATGGCTTATTTTCAGATTAAGGGAACTGGGGTATAATGGTCATGTTGAGTTACTCGACTCATAATCTAAGGACCCAAGCGTACTCTGGAGAAACAAATTCATGTCGCACCTGAACAGATGGTGGAATGTAACTTCAATTTCATAATGAATCTCGAGTGAAAAGCTATCTCCATAAAAGTGACCATGAAATTCCCACATTGTTGTTGGAAGTCATCTAATGTCCTTCAGGGAAGGAAATCTGGTCTACATATAATTCCAAATTTTCATAAAGGTTGATTAGTAAGTGCCCTCTGAAGTGTCCTAGCAAGCCACTGTGTTGTATGAGACTTCCGCAGAAGTAGTCAATAAGAATACTTCTAACCATTAACCTGGACTCTGAAAACAATGAAGGCACAGCCAACTCAGTCAAATTTGCAAACTTCTCATAACATTTTGAGTCTTATGCTAAAATTGAGTGACTAATCAAGCTATAGCATACCATAGCTATATTCATTAAATCTTACAATGTAACTAATACACTAAATTTCTCTGCCATCATTGCCAGGTTTGACCCACTGATAGGACAAAATCACTTGATGAGGCTGTGCAGCAATATATAATGGGAAGGGACTTGCCCTCAACGTCCTCAAAATTGACTCATGGGATCCCATGAAGTCTCAGGGCATAGTCAATCATGGACAAGGAAATCTCCTGCTGATGTCTAGCCACTGCCAGCAATTCCCACTCCTCAGAACAAATAAAAAGAACTCTTCACTTGCCCAGATGAGTGCAGGAACAATAACGCACAAAATGATTAACATCAAATCAAACAAAGCAGCCTTTTTGACGAGCACACCGAAACACTTACTCTGCCCATGATTGGCACAAGTGACGCCAATAGGCTTTGTGCACAAAACGCATTTCTGCACATTGCCAAGTTTTGTCAAACAATATCTTCCAAATTTATAATTTCTATCACCAAGAAGCACAAGGGAGACTAATATTTAGGAATATCACTAACTTGCACCACTTGGAAGTTCACCATCAAGCCACACACATTAATGATTCAAAACAATATTGCCGTTCCTTCACAGTTACTGCATTTAAACCCTTATCATGCTTTTATAAAATACAGATTGCTGATCTTTGATCAGCAGTTAATTTAGTACCTGGGACTTTAATGGACTGAAATGATTTCCACCCCCCTCCCCCGCCTCCACTGCACCTCACTCTTCTATTTAATTAGCAGCCTGATGAGAACCTTCACAAGTTGGAAATGAAACATGGCTGCACCCTCTAAGTTTGGAGAATCATAAACTTTAACAGATGGAATATAAATGCAAGCTGCTATTTCAAGAGGTTCTCTCTTTGGCAGAGAGTTGATTGATTTTGACTGCAAACTGATCACAGGCTAGAGGAGGCTTTCTCTCAGTTCTTTAAGATGAAAAGCATCTGATGACATCTCTGACTGGAAAGCAGTGTTAAGATACTGAGAACTGAAAAGATAACTGCAATAATCTCTGCTGCTGACAGTCCAATAATCAACTAACTAATTGTGGTCTCAGTTTAAAACATAACTCACGAGTACCCAAAAAGAATTCTAAACCGTACGTTCATTATTAGTCTTTTATATTGGGCAATTACCCTTTCTACCCTTGTGTGTCTGCCTGTGTGTGTGCACACACATGCTCAAGTGACAGCACAAAGGTTCAGTCTTTATCCCCTTCATCTTGTCAAGAGCAGCAGTGTGGAAATTATCTACAGGATGGACAAAATAAAACCTCTGAAACTCAACTGTTTGAAATCCAAGATGAAAACAATATTGACCTTGCATGTGGAACTTCAGTATGCAGATGATAAAATCTCTCTTGGAAAAAAGCCTTTCAGCCTTGTATAATGCCTTCACGGATGCATACTGAAGAATTAGTCTCAGTCTCAACCTCAAGAAGGCGCAAATATTTTACCAACCTGTCCCAGGCCAAGTTCCAGTCCATTCTGACATTAAGATCAATGGAGAAGTCCTCCAAAATGTGGACCATTTTCCCTACCTGGGAAGCTACCTTTTATTTAAGACACACATCGATTGGTGATACAATGTTATATCCAATCTGCAAGCAGCACCTGTGGGCACCTAAGAACGAGAGATTTTGATGACCGTGACTTCTGTGCTGATAACAAATCCTGTGTATCAGGCAGTCAACTTTCTGATTCTTATACATGGCTTCAAAACCTGGACTGCATAGAGATGCCACCTCAAGGCCCTTGAGAATTACCATCATTGCTTTTTAAGACAGGTTCTCCATATTAGCTATGAGAACAGGCATATTAACATCAGTGCCATTAAAGCCGCTAACAACAGCAGCATCAAGGCTATGATCATCTGAAACCATCTCCCTTGGCCTGAGTTCCGATTGTCAAAGTAAATCTTCTTCACCCAGTTCAAGGAAGGCATTCAAGAGAAGGACAAAGGAAGTGTTTCAAAAATTCCATGAAGGCTTACCTCAAGAAATGCAAAACACATTTCAAAACATGGGAGTTCCTTGTTCAGAAGAAGCCGACTTGGAGACACAATTCTTCAAGAACACCCGGTGTCAAGAGGAAGTACAGAAAAGGAACTGAAATAAGAAATGCCACTGATTCCAAGGCCAAGGACCAATTCTGCCTCCCAGAAATACCTGCTAAGTGTGTGGTGGGCAGTGCAGCTCTAGGATCAGACTTATCAGCTACACAAGGACCCAGGGAACCCATGAGCAGTGACACAGAATTTCCTTGGTGGACAATCACACACATTAGTGAGTAATTGGCAACAGTTATATTTCTCAGAGATAGCGGGTCATAAACTTGCTGTATTCAGCTCAAGAAAACATTGCAGTTGACAGCTACAGGACAAGTTAGATTGCCACATCTTATTTGGGGAAAGTTATAGGTATGTGCTAAAAAGAACTTAAACTTTTACTGTACCTGACAAGGAGGTTGAAAAGAAGAGAGTTAATTTGCTTTTTTTCACCTGGATGTAATAACTGGGAATCTCCTTACTAACAGCACTGTCAATGTACCTGTATCCCATGGACTGCAGCGGTTCAATGAACAATGTTACTTCCATTCCTTCAAACTCATTAATGAAATGGGAACATAATTTGAAAAGTCGATATTTGTTATTCATCCTTAACCTCTTTGAAAGATGGTGGTAATCTGCCTTCTTGAACTGCTGCAGTATCTGTTTTCAGGGAGTTGCAGGTTTTTGCCCACTGACAATGAGGGTACAGCAACATAGTTCCAAGTGAGGATGGTGTGTGACATGGAGGGGAACCAGTTGGGTGATGGTGGTGTTCTCATGCATCTGATGTCCTTCTACTCTGAGTTGGAAGAGATATAGGTTTGGAAGATATTGTCAAAGGAGTCTCAGTTAGTTGCTGTGGTGCATCTCATAGCTGGCGCAAACCAGTGATGGAGAGAATGGATGTTTAAGTTGATAGATGGGGTTCCAGTCAATAGGCTGCTTTGTCCTGGATGGTGTTGAGATTCATGTACGGTGTTTCAACACACACACATTTATATTGTTAAATGATGTCCAATCACTGCAGAATTTCCCAGGTTAAAACCTGTTCTTGTAACCACTGTACTTATTTACATGACCACAATCCCTCATGCCGCCCACCTTAATTTATTTCATCCACCGTTGCTTTTTGCTCAAGTTGATACTAAAGGTTTTTTATCTAACGCCATTCCACCATATTGAAATCTAGCTCAGTTCCAGAGCGCTTATATATGTTCTTTGCTCAGCAGGTAGGAGTGTACATGGAGATGGAGCATTCTGGCCAGCAGACACCAACCTAATTGACAGGAGCAGCTTAAATGGTAAGTTCATAAATCTAATATGAGATAAAACTAAATCCATTTTGTTCTCTCACTGCCTATACCTCATTGCTCAGGTGGGCATTGATTGTGAGTAAGCCCTTCCATCAAAGAAAGATCCACAACAATCCTTTTCTTTCCTGTCTTTGTCCAGACATATACCAATGTTCAATTCTAAATAATAATCAAAAGCAGGACCCCAGGATAACTGTTCCCTATTTTCTAGCCCGGACAACTGAAGTTAATTGAAACAAAATTGCTATTGGCTAATTCTGCATCATCCAGAGAATCTTTGCTGCTTTTATCTTCTAAGTCATGGGAGCTGTTAAATGCAGCAAACATTCACATAATCTATTTAATTGGGCTTTAAGCAGTATTTTAAGTTAAATAAGCAATACTCAGTAATCACATGTTCTTGAATATTAAGCACTGGTTCTAACGTCCTGCCATAGTCAACATGTTTTTCAATGAATTTTCATGCTCCAAGTAATTAACCTGTTATATTGCCTGAATCCCCAGTGGCAATTTAAGAAAACCATAAGGTTTTACACTGCAGGTTTACGATTTTTTCTGTAGATCTTCAAATTAAATGTAGTTGATGAACAGAATTGCATCATTTCAGTTAAAACTGATGTTTGAAAGAAATTCCTGAAGGAATAGTTACAGCATTTAAACAGCTTTCCCGAGAAATTGTTCACCAGCCACTGTGACTGACCTTTACAAATTAATATTTGTGTTTTCCAGCTGTCATAACAGCTGTCAAATTCAAGCACCATGTTTTAAAAAAAAAACAAGGTAAAGCTTGTTATTATTTTCCATTCTATGGTCTCTCTGTTGCTTACCTCTGTACAATACAGTAGCCATAGAAAAAGGGCAAACCCACAATCTGCTTTCATGTCTGTTCCTTTGCTATTGTAAAGCCAACATTTACACTTGAATGCCTGGCCCAACTCTCTGATACAAGCAAGAGAAAAGCCAAATACTGTGGATTCTGGAGTTCTGAAAAAGAGTCATATTGGACTCATTGTTTATTCTGGCATTATCTTTCTTTAGGCTTTCTCTCCACCTATCGGCTCACTCATTCCCCCTGCTCCCCCGCCCCCCCCCCCATGACCTCATGTCTTCACATTTTCTAACTAATTCAGTTCTGAAGAAGGGTGACTGGACTCAAAGCATTAACTCTGCTTTCTCTCCATCAATGCTGCCAGACCTGACGAGTTTCTTCTGTTTTATGGAGTCAGAGTCATATAGTACAGCAACAGGCTCTTTGGTCTTACCCATCCACACTGACTGGGCATCCCAATCTGACCTTGTCCCATTGCCAGCATTTGGCACCCATCCCTCTATTCATATACCCATTCACATACCTTTCAATTGTTGAAATTGTGAGAAAGTGAGGACTGCAGATGCTGCATTGTCAAAGTTGAAAAGTAAAGCACTGGAAATGTACAGCAGGTCAGGTAGCATCTGAGGAGCAAGGGAGTCCTTGAAGGGCTTATGCCCGAAATGCGGACTCTCCCACTGTTGTAATTGTACCTACCTTGACCACTTCCTCTGGCAGTTCTTTCCATACATGCATTATCCTCTGTGTGAAAAAAATCCCCTTCAGATCCTTTTCAAATCATTCCCCTCTCACCCTAAATCGACACCATTTAATTTTGGACTCCCCCACCCTAGGAAAAATACCTTGGCTATTCACCTTATCCATGCCTCTCCTGAGTTTATCAATCTCAATAAGGTCACCCCTCAGCCTCCAGGAAAAGAAAGCCCCAATCTATTCAGTCTCTCCCTATAACTGAAACACCCAAGTTCCGGCAAAATCCTTGTAAATTTTGTCTGCACCTTCTCTCAAGGTTAACAACATTCTTACAATAGAATGGCAATCAAAATTGTATGATGTATTCTAAAAATAGCCTCACCAATGTTCTCAATAAGGTCACCCCTCAGCCTCTGACACTCCAGGAAAAGAAAGCCCTAACCTATTCAGTCTCTCCCTATAACTGAAACACCCAAGTTCCGGCAACACCCTTGTAAATTTTGTCTGCACCTTCTCTCAAGGTTAACAACATTCTTACAATAGAATGGCAATCAGAATTGTATGATGTATTCTAAAAATAGCCTCACCAATGTCCTGTACAGCCACAACATGGTGTCCCAATTTCTACATTCAGTGTTCCATCCAATGAAGGCAAATGTGCCAAATGCCTTCTTCACCACTCAATCTTCTTGCAACTTCACTTTCAAGAAACTATTCACCTGCACCCCTAGGTCGCTTTGTTCGGTAGCACTCCCCAGGGCCCTGCCATTAATTGTATGTACTGCCCTGGTTTGCCCGACCAAAATACAACACCTCACATTTATCGAAATTAAACACCTTTTCTTTCAGATCTTCAGCATTCACAATTCTTTGTTTCAGTTCGATGAACGACAGTTTTTTTGTTTTTGTAAGAGGTTAAAGGAAGTTAATTTTTTTGAGTCAATGAATGTATTTTTCAAAAATAGTGCATCATAAATAGACACTTAAGGACTTTATTTAATCTCAGCATGGGTCCTGAGTTCTTTCCATGTTGGATACCGGGTAAAGAGATAAAGGCAAAGGGTGGTGAGTGAGTTTATAAGTGGGCATGTTTATCACACTAAGTTGGCATAAGGGTTGTAACAGATTCTGAGCATGGGTAGAGGGGGTTAGGTTAGGATGAAGGCTATGGGACATGTCATGGGAGAGAAGGTAGAAGCATGGGCAGACATAAATAAGATGTGGAAAATGTACGGGGGAGGTTATGGATTGTGAATTTAGGCTGGAGAGCTTTTTTTAATTTGACTGCCTGATTTCCACTAAGTGCTGGTGCACAGAGGCAAGCCTACTGACAATCCCACCTCCCCAGTCTCTACACACTTTCTAGGGTCTCCGACAATGACTTTCATAAAACCTGAGCCATACTTAATTGAAAATCCCAACTTTTAGGAGTTAGTTCAAACCAAAACAGCCACAAAAGGAATTCTAAAGAAGGACCTTTTCTGACTTGAAAGGTTAACTCTGTTTTTCTCTCTCACAGATGCTGGCAGACCAGCAGAGTTTCTCCAGCATACTCTGGTTTTATCTCAGATTTCCAGAATCAGTGGTATTTTGCTCCTGTATTGCTTTTAGCACAAAGGGAAATGTTTTGCCAGACAGGGAGATGTGGATTTGTGAGCATGCAGTGAGGTAAATCTGGTGGAAGTGGTGTTAGTTCAACTCAGATCCTTCTACTGAGTTTTTTTTGTGAAGCAGAATTAAATTTCAAAAAAACATGGGAGCCCGTTGGATCTGTTAAGTGAGCAACTTTTTTAAAAACAAATTTCTTTATGGGAATGTGAACATTGATATCAAAGCCAGTATTTATTAACTATCCCTAACTGCCCTTAAGAAGGTGGTGTTGTCTCCTTGAATTGTACAGCATGTAACTTTTATATGCTGTTAGGAAGTTCCAGGATTTTGACAGAGAAGGAATAGAGATGTAGTCTTAAGTCAAGGTCATGTGTAGTTTGGAATGGAAATTGCAGGTAGTGCTGTTTCCATGATTCTAGTGTCCTTGCTTACCTTGGTGGTGGAGTCACAGGTTTGGGAAGGGGCTGTTGAAGGAATCTTGCCGAGCTGCTATGGTGCATCTCATGTATGTTATACATTGCTGCTTTGGTGACAGGAGTGAAAGTTAAAGTTAATGTCAACCAGGCCGATTTTCCTGAACAATATCAAGCTAATTGAGTGTTGTTGGAGCTGAACTCATTGTAGACAAGTTGAAAGTATTCAATCTCACTCCTGACTTGTACAGAATTGTATAGACAATAGACAGGGCTTTGGGAGAGAGATGTGTTGCGAGCAGTTCAATTTCTGCGCCTCATGTAAACTATAGACCAGTGAGCCTGATGTCACTGGTGGGAAAGTTACTGGAGAAGGTACTGAGAGATAGGATCTATTTATATTTAGAAGAGAATGGGCTTATCAGTGATAGGCAACATGGTTTTGCACGGTGGAGATCGTGCCTTACCAACTTAATAGAGTTCTTTGAGGAAGTGACCACGTTGATAGATGAAGCAAGGGCTGTTGATGTCATATACATGGACTTTAGTAAGGCATTTGGTAAGATTCCCCATGGTAGACTAATAGAGAAAGTGAAGTCACATGGTGTGCAGGGTGTTCTAGTTTGGTGGATAAAGAACTGGTTGAACAACAGGAGACAGAGAGTAGTAGTCGATGAAGTTTCTCAAAATGGAGAAAGGGATCAGTGGTGTTCCACGGGGATCAGTGCTGGGGCCACTTTTGTTTGTGATATGCATAAATGATCTGGAAGAGGACATTGGTGGTCTGATCTGATCCTGCAGATGACAGGAAGATTGGTGGAGTAGCAGAAAGCATAAGGGACTGCTAAAGCATACAGAAGAATATAGATAGACTGGAGTATTGGGCAGAGAAGTACTTGGTGGATAAAGAACTGGTTGAGCAACAGGAGACAGAGAGTAGTAGTTGAAGGGAGTTTCTTGAAATGGAGAAAGGTGACCAGTGTTGTTCCACAGAGGTCAGTGTTGGGGCCCACTGTTGTTTGTGATATACATAAATGATCTGGAAGAGGGCACTGGTGGTATGATCAGCAAGTTTGCAGATGACAAGAAGATTGGTGGAGTAGCAGGAAGTATAAGGAACTGTCAAAGAATCCAGGAGAATATAGATAGACTAGAGAGTTGGGTGGAGAAGTGGCAGCTGGAGTTCAATGCATTTTGGGAAGTCTAATTCTCGAGCGAATTATACAGTGAACCGAAGAGCCTTGGGAAAAGTTGACGAGCAGAGAGAGTTCAGTTCCATTGTACCCTGAAGGTTGCTGCACAGGTGGATAGAGTGGTCAAGAAGGCATGTGATATGCTTGCCTTCATCGGATGGGGTATTGAGTATAAGAGCTGGCAGGTCATGTTAAAATTGTACATGACGTTGGTTTGGCTGCATTTAGAATACTGTGTACAGTTCTGGTCGCCACATTACCAAAAGGATGTGGACGCTTTGGAGAGAGTGCAAAGAAGGTTTACGAGGATGTTGCCTGGTATGGAAGGTGCTAGCTATGAAGAGAGGTTGAGTAGGTTAGGATTGTTTTCATTAGAAAAAAAGAGATTGAGGGGGAATCTGATTGAGGTCTATCAAATCATGAAGGGTATAGACAGGATAGATAGAGATAAGCATTTTGACAGGGTGAAGGATTCAATAACGAGAGGTCATGCTTTCAAAGTGAGAGGTGAAAAGTTTAAGGGGGATACACGCGGCAAGTACTTTACACAGAGGGTGTTGGGTGTCTGGAATGCGTTGCCAACAGAGGTAGTAGAGGCAGGCATGGTAGATTCATTTAAGATGTGTCTGGGCAGAGTAGTGGGGAGCAGAGGGATACAGATGCTTAGGAATTGGTTGACAGGTTTAGACAGTACATTTGGATCGGCTCAGGCTTGGAGGGCCAAAGGGCCTGTTCCTGGGCTGTAAAATTTCTTTTTTCTTTGTTCTTTATTTATGTGCCTAGCTTAGTTAAGTTTCTGGTCAATGGTGATTCCCAAGACTTTAATATTGGGAGCTTAAAAGATGATAATGTTGCTGAACTTTAAGAACAGGTGATTAGATTCTCTCCCAATGAAGATGGTTATTAGTTATCAATTTTGTGGCAGGAATGTTACTTGCCATTAATCCAAACCTGATGTCCTGATCTTGCTGGATGCACACATAGACCGCACTAATATCTGGTGAGGTATGAATCATCCTGAACAATGATCAGCCAACATTTCCATTTCTGACCTGATTTTGATGGAGAAGCTGAAAATAGCTGGAACTAGGACGCAGCCCTGAGGAACCTCTGCTGTGATGTCCTGGGCTGAGCTGATTGATCTCCAACAGACAAGCCCATCGTCCTTTGTGTTAGGTATGACTCCAACCAATGGAATTCTCATTGATTCCTGTTTAGCTAGTACGCCTGATGCCATACTTGGTGAAAATCTGCCTTGATGCCAAGGGCAGTTACGGTCACCTTAACTCTTGAGTTCTGCTCTTTTGACCATGTTTGGAGCAAGACTGCAATGCAGTGTCCCTGGTAGCACCTGAATGAAATTTTGGTGAGTAGAATGTTGCTGAATAAATGTCTCTGGGTAGGGCTGTTCATGAGATCTTCTATCAATGTGCTAATGATTGAAAGTTGACTGATGGATTTGTAATTGGTCCAATTATATTTGTATCAAAAATAGAACTTGCTGGAGAAACTCAGCAGATCTGGCAGCATCTATAGAAAGAAAGCAGAGTTAACATTTTGAGTCCAGTGACCCTTCTTCAGAACAATTATATTTGTCCTGCTTTTTGAGGACAGGACATGCGTAGTAATTTTCCATATCGCTTGGTAGATTCCAGTGTTGTCAGTATTGTGAAGAGATTAGCTCGCATTACAGCATGGTCTGGAAAACAATTCTTCAATTATGGTAACATAGATGTTGTCAGGGCCCATGGCTTTGCATTATCCAATACCTTCATCTGATTTTATGTTATCATGTGGAGTGAATTTAAAGGACTGAAGACTGGCCTCTATAATGTTGGAACTGAAGGGAGAGGCTGAGATGGATCGTCTACTCATCGCATGTGGATAAAGGTTACTGAAACCCCTTTTAGCCTTGTCCTTTACACTAATGCACTGAACTGGTACTATCATGGAGGATGGGGGTAATTTATGAAGCTTCCTTCATTGGGGAATTGTTCACCACCTTTAATGGTTGGATGTGGCAGGACTTAGACCTTAAATCTGATCCATTGGTTGTCAGATCAATATGCTCTGTATATAACATGATGCCTCCATTTCTTAGCATGCATGTAGCCACGTTGTTAGTGTCTCATTTTGTAGCAGAGCTGGTGATTCTCTTGGCTTGCTGTCTGACATTCCTCATTCAGTTACTGAAAAAGCCAGCAGAGGACTGTTTCAGCCCTCAATACTGGCTTTTCCAGGGATGGCATCCATTGCTGACTTGTCAACGTCACTGATGTAGGTACACAGCAGAAACAGTTCTGTGGTAAAACTGTCCATTTGGGAAAGATTTAATCAGAGAAACCATAGCTAGAAAACAATACCAGGTGGGAGACTATTGTTCAAAGTGCTTCTTATAGGAGACTGTCATGATTTCTTGATGGTTATTAGCCAACCCCTCGTGGCTTCATTCATCTTCAGCTACAGTTCCCTGCTTCCAGCTTCCAAATAGCACGGGTGCAACGTATGCTGGAGGCAAGAACAGGAGCAATACCACACTGGCAGTATCCATTTCTGATAACTAAAATAAAATAGAGAACGACAGTACAGATTCAATGGCTACTGATCTGGTTTAATTTATTGTCATGTGTACCTAAGCACAGTGAAAAGCTTTGTTTGTGAGCAGTACAGGCAGATCATAGTAAGCAAGGCCATACAGATCATAGGGTGACAAAAAAAAATTAGGTGAGGCATATAGGTTACATCGTGTGAGGCAAGAACAATATTAACGAGATCAGCATTATTTGAAGTTAGAGAGTCCATTCATTAGTCTAATAATGACAAGGAAGAAGCTGTGCTTGAATCTGTTGGTACATGCGTTCAAACGTCTGTGTCTTCTGCCTGACCGAAGTGGAGAGTAGGAAAGGAAGCCTACAAATGACATTAAATCCAACAAAAAATACTTTAGGAAAAGTAGGTCACTTGGAAAAAAATTGCACTTCTTGGCTATCAGTGATACTATCAGTGGAAAATAGGGAAATAGCAGACATACTAAATAAATACTCTGGAATTGAGTGGTGCTGGAAGAGCACAGCAGTTCAGGCAGCATCCGAAGAGCAAGAAAATCGATGATTCGGGCAAACGCCCTACATTAGGAATACAGGCAGAGAGCCTGAAGAGTGGAGAGATAAATGAGAGGATGGTGGGGGTGAGGAGAAAGTAGCTTAGAGTACAATAGGTGAGTGGGGGTGAGGATGAAGGTGATAGGTCGGGGAGGAGGGTGGGGGAAGGTAGCAAAGAGTACAGTGGGTGAAATGGAGTGGGGATGAAGGTGATAGGTCAGAGAAGAGGGTGGAGTGGATAGGTGGAATGGAAGATAGGCAGGTAGGATAAGTCATGGGGACAGTACTGAGCTGGAAGTTTGGAACTGGGGTGAGGTGGGGGAAGGGGAAATGAGGAAGCTGGTGAAGTCCACATTGATGCCCTAGGGTTGAAGTGTTCCGAGGCGGAAGATGAGGCGTTCTTCCTCCAGGCGTCAGGTGGTGAGGGAGCGGCGGTGAAGGATGCCCAGGACTTCCATGTCCTCGGCTGAGTGGAAGGGGGAGTTGAAATGTTGGGCCACAGGGCGGTGTGGTTGATTGGTGCTGGTGTCCCAGAGATGTTCCCTGCTAGGAGGCGTCCAGTCTCCCCAGTGTAGAGGAGACCGCATCGGGAGCAATGGATACAATAAATGATATTGGTGGATGTGCAGGTAAAACTTTGAAGGCTCCTTTAGAGCCTTGGATGAAGTTGAGGGAGGAGATGTGGGCAAGGGTTTTGCAATTCCTGCGGTGACAGGGGAAGGTGCCAGGACGGGAGGGTGGGTTGTTGGGGGGGCGTGGACCTGACCAGGTAGTCACAGAGGGAATGGTCTTTGCGGAAGACGGAAAGGGATGGGGAGGGAAATATATCCCTGGTGGTGGGGTCCATTTGGAGGTGGCGAAAATGTCGTTGGATGATTTGGTTTATGCGAAGGTTGGTAGGGTGGAAGGTGAGCACCAGGGGCGTTCTGTCCTTGTTATGGTTGGAGGAGTGGGGTCTGAGGGCGGAGGTGCGGGATGTGGACGAGATGCATTGGAGAGTATCTTTTCACCACATGGAAAGGGAAATTGTGGTCTCTAAAGAAGGAGGCCATCTGGTGTGTTCTGTGGTGCAATTGGTCCTCCTGGGAGCAGATACGGCGGAGGCAGAGGAATTGGGAATTCGGGATGGCATTTTTGCAGGAGATAGGGTGGGAAGAGGTGTAATCCAGGTAGCTATGGGAGTCGGTGGGTTTACTCTCTGCATGGATGTTTATAGTTGGGAAAGACATGAGTATGTCAAACAGCCCAAGGAAAGTAATATTTCTCTGTGAATCAAATGCAAAAAATGCAGGAGAAATTCAGCAAGTCTGGCATCATCTACGGAGAGAGAAACATAATTAATATTTGAGTCTGATATTATTGTTCTTTGGATCTCTTCTTCTCTCTGAAATAGAAGTAAGCAAAATAACAGTAATGAGGAAAAGTTTGGCACTGGAGACAATAAATCCCAAAATCAGATAATTTCCAGCCCAGGATTTAAAGGAAATACGTGAGGACATGTCAGATGCCCAAACTATCATTATTTGAAGTTCTCTCAAAATTCCTAAAAATGTCTTTAAATTAGACAACAGTGCATGTCATGCTGCTATTTCAGGAGGAAAATTAGAGTTAGCATAACATCTAATGTAGGGACACAAAGTGTGGACATCATCAAATAGAATAGAAAATGCTGGAGAAACGCAATTGGTCAGGCATCATCTGTGGAGAACAACAGAGTTAATGTTCCAGATAAAAGACCTTTCATCAGATGCTGCCTGAGCTGTTGAGTTTTCTCCAGTGTTTCTTGCTCATATGTGTGTCGTGGGAAATTGCTGACATCTAATAATTAGGGATAGGGTGTCAGAACACTTTGAAAAATTTCAGCTGATTAGAGAGAGCCAACTTCGATTTATAAAAAAGGGAGGTCACGTCTAATGAATCTGATTGAATTTTTTTTTTAGCAAAGCTGACAAAAATATTGCACAGGGAAATGTCTCTGCTTGTTATTTATATTGACTTTCAGAGGCATTTGATAAAGTCCCTTATAAGAAGCCATTAGCTGAAGTTCATGGAATTGAAGGCAAATTATTGACCTGCTCAGAAAATGAGTTGAGTGGCAGGAGACAGAGCAAGATTGTTGAATGAGTTTTCTAATTGGTTGGATGATTGGTAACTGACAAGGATTTGTTTTAGAGCCTCAATTATGCACCAAATTTATTAGTAGCTTAGATGATTGATTAAAATAAAAAAAACACAATGAGAAGAAGAGGAAAATGTTCAAAAAAGACCAACAAAATGCTGACCTTTGTGTCTGGAGGACTAGAATATAATAATATGTGTTACTGTTTCCAACTTAAATCATGACTGGGGTAATACTGTGTAGTTCTGTGTACCACACTTTAGAAGAGATATATTGACCTTGGAGATAGATGGATGTACAGATATATATATTATATATATGCATTAGAAGCAGGAATAAGCCATTCAGACCTTGTTCTCCCATTCAATTAGATCATGGCTGATCTGTTTGTGTCTCAAGTTCTACCTTCCCATTTACTATTTGAACCTTTGATTCCTTTGACTAACAAGACTCCATCTACCTGCACCTTTAATGAAATCACTTCCACCACCTTTTAAAGCAAAGCGTTGCAAAGACTTCTTAGGAGAAAACAAAATTCTCCTTACCTCTGTCCTAAAAGGGCAATTCTTAATTTTTAAACTATGCCACCTAATTCTGGTCTCAACACAGGAGAAAATATTCTTTGCTCATCCACCTTGTTAAAACCATTCAGTAAGTTAAAAAGTTCGATCAAGTAACCAAAATTCTAGTGGGAGCAAGCCCTGTCTGTCCACCCTTTCCTCATAAAACAGTCTGATTATTCCAGGTGTCAACTTAGTAAACCTCCTTGAAATCGCTTCCAATGCATTTAAAACCTTTCCTAAATGATGAGATCAAATCCCCATCCAGCCCTTGATATGTAGTCTCACCAATGTCCTGTATGACTAAAGCAAAGCATGCCTTCACGTTACATTCCCCTTGTAAGTAAGGATATCATTCCATAGCCATCTTAATTACTTGAAAACAGGAAATTGCTGGAAAAGCTCTGCAGTTCTGGCAGCATCTGTGGAAAGAAATCAGAGTTAACGTTTTGGGTCAAGTGACCCTTCCACAGAATCCCATAATTATTTCTTCAGTATTTGTTGTACTTAGATACATTTTTTTGAGACTCCTGCATAGGAAAATCAGGATTTCTGCACTTCAGAATTTTGCAGTTATTCTCTGTTTCAGTAACACTCTGCTTTTTTTATCCTTCCTGCCAAAATGAGCAGCTTCTCATTTTCGCACATTACACTCCACGTGTCAACTTTTTGCATATTGATGCTGCTTCATATATCACTCTGCAAACTCCCAATGTTTTCTTCATAATTTTCTAACTATCTTTATGTTATTTAGCCACCATACCTTCACTCCCCTCATCTATGTCATTGATATAGAAATATACAAGCACAGAAAATAGGTGCAGGAGTAGGCCATTTGGCCCTTTGAGCCTGCACTACCATGCAATATGATCATGTAATTTCAGTATCCAACTCCTGATTTCTCCCCATATGCCTTGAACCCTTGGGCTGCAAGGGCCACATCCAGCTCCCTCTTGAATATCTAACAAACTGGACCCAACAGCTTTTCGTGGGAGAGAATTCCACAGGTTCACAACTCTCTGAAGAAGTTCTTCCTCATCTCAGTCCTGAATGGCTTGCCCACTATTCTTCAACTGTGACCCCTTGTTCTGGACTTCCCCAACATTGGGAACATTCTTCCCACATCTAGTCTGTCCAGTCCCATCAGGATTTTATATATGTCTATGAGATTCCCAGCTCATTTTTCTAAATTCCAGTGAGTACAAGCCTAGTCGATCCAAACTTTCTTCACATGTCAGTCATGCCAACCTGGGAAACAGTTTGGTGAACTTTCGCTGGACTCCCTCAATAATAAGAATATCCTTCCTCAGACTAGGAGACCAAAACTACACACAATACCCAAGATGTGGCCTCACCAAGGTCTTGTATAACTACAACAAGACATCCGTACTCCTATACCCAAATCCTTTTGTTATGAAGGAGTCATGCCATTAGCTTTCCTCACTGCCTACTGCACCTGCACTCCAACCTTCAGCAAGTGTTCCACCGTGACACACAGGTCTTATTACACTTCTTCCTTTTCCTAAACTGCCACCATTCAGATTAAAATCTGCCTTCCTGTTTTTGCCACCAAAGTGGATAACCTCACATTTATCCACATAATATTGCATTTGCAAAGCATTCGTCCACTCAGCCAGTCCGTCCAAGTCACCCTGCAGCCTCTTAGCATCCTTCTCACAGCACACACTGCCACCCAGCTCAGTGCTGCCCGCAAATTTGGAAATATTGCATTCAATTCCTTCATCCAAATTGTTAATGTATATTGTGAACAGCTGGGGTCCCAGTACAGACTGCTGTGGGATTCCACTTGTCACATTGTAACAATCAGAAAAAGAACCCATTTAAGCAGATTGTTTATTTTCTGTAAACCATCTAATCTTCCTTCCATGTTACTCCCTGCATGATACGCTCTTACTTGGTATAATAACCCTTTTGTCAAATGCATTCTGTTACTCTTCTTTATCTGCAGTGAATGTTTGCCTTCTAAGAGCGCGAACAAATTGGTTGAACTCAATGTCCCTTGCACAGAATCATATTGATTACTTTGATTATTTTATAAGTACCCAGCTGCAGCTGGACACACTTCCAGCAAGTATAAGAGTCAGAAATGTCAGCCACGTCCCTGATCTCTCACATCAAGCAAGAGGCACATGCCACGGGTCTGAGGTCCCCTGCCATTGTAAGCCTTAGCTTTATATCAACTAGCTAAGACCAAACAATGCACTTAAACCTATGAAAGAAAAGAAAAAAAAAGCCTTACCTTACAGAGTCCTTTTCTTCTGGTTAGAGGAGGTGGAATGGGAGGGAGATACTATACGTGTAGTATCTCAGGTTTAGCTGCTGCCCAAATTTATACTAAGTCCTTGCCTTCCAGCAATCTCCTGGTCTCCAGCATCGCTTCCGTTCTGTCTCCCGCTGCTCCCGGACAGGAAAAAGACCTTAGAATGAAAACCATTAGAAGTCAGGGATTTGCCAGTCCATAGCCCAGTACTTACCAGTTTCCTAGTATTGCTTCTGTGGTAGTCATGACTTCACCACATTATTCTCTCCCTTCCATCTCCTTATTTGTAGCATTTACTGGAATATTTTTGATTTCCCTATAGTGAAGACAGAAGCAAATTTTTTTTGTCTATTTCTTCCTTATTACTTACTGTTAACTCCTCATTGTTATACTTGACAGAATTAAAGAAAACTTTAATATTTTTCTTTTTAAACATCTTTTTAAAGTCATTGAGTCATGCAGCATGGAAACAGACCTTTTGGTCCAATCAGTCCTTCTCAAAAGGTAATTCCAAATTAAGCGAGTCCTGCTTGCTCCTGGCCCATATCCCCATTCATGTACTTATCCAAATGTCTTTGAAATGTTGTACTGCACCCACATCCACCACTTCCTCAGGAAGTTAATTCCACATACAAACTAGTCTCTGTATAAAAAAATTGCCATTCATGTCTTTTTAAAATCTGTCTCCTTTCACCTTAAAAATGTGTCCCCTAGTTTTGAAATCCTCCATCCTAGGGGAAAGGCAACTGCCATTCGTCCCATCCCTCGCTAGTTTTCTCTCATATTCAAATTTCTTTCTTCTGATTATTATGTTCTGTTCAATCATCTTTGTGTAGTTATTTGGTTTTCTATCTTAAGCATGATGTTTTTCTTAACATTTTAAATTAACTACACTTGGTAGAACCTTCATTCCTATGCTGTAGAAATGTACTTATTCTGAAATAAATATCTGCCATTGCTTCACTATTTATCTATCCCATAACTAGGACCCAGTTCTCCTCAATCACCTCAGATTTCTTGTCTGCGTAGTTTCCCTTATTTAGGTCTAAATTGCTAGTCTTCAACTTACTCTTCTACCTTTCAAATTTTATGTAAAATATCATTATAATGTGAATAGTGATACTTGGAAATGCATTAATCTGAGGTTATTCATTGATCCTTCCATATTACGTAATGCAAAGTCTAATGTAATTCACTAGACAGTCATGTAGTTGGCATGACTGACTTGTGGGCGGCACGGTGGCTAGCACTGCTGCCTCACAGCGCCAGAGACCCGGGTTCAATTCCCGCCTCAGGCGACTGACTGTGTGGAGTTTGCACGTTCTCCCCATGTCTGCGTGGGTTTCCTCTGGGTGCTCCGATTTCCTCCCACAGTCCAAAGATATGCAGGTCAGGTGAATTGGCCATGCTAAATTGCCCGTAGTGATGGAAATGTGTTGCTGGAGAAGCGCAGCAGGTCAGGCAGCATCTAGGGAACAGGAGAATCGATGTTTCGGGCATTAGCCCTTCTTCAGGAATGAGGAAATTGCCCGTAGTGTTAGGTAAGGGGTAAATGTAGGGGTATGGGTGGGTTGCGCTTCGGCGGGGCGGTGTGGACTTATTGGGCCGAAGGGCCTGTTTCCACACTGTAAGTAATCTAATCTAATCTAATCTAATCACTCTCTCGTCAGTTCCAGAACACTCTGTTCTTAGAAATGGCATTGTACAACTTCCTCATCCAGGCGAACACTCAAAATCTGATTTGTACAAATTATATGTAGATTAAAATTATGACTATCGCCCTCAGTTTATTGTAAGCAATATTTTTTGTTGTATGCTTTGTCCCATATTGTGGTCACTGTTAGGGATCCTGTACGCAGGCCAGGTGATTTAGCCATGGGAAATGCAGGATTATAGAGATAGGGTAAGGGGGGGTTGTTATGGGTGGGTAGCTCTTCAGTGGGTTACTATGGACTTGATGGGCTGAATGGTCTACTTCCACACTATAGGGATTCTACGATTCTTTCCCTTACCATTCCTAAACTCCACCCAATCTGATTGCAGTGATTTGACAGAATGAAACCTGAACTCCAAGGGTTACGTTATGACAACAAAGTAGCCAAACCAAGGCTGAAACAAGATGAAAGTTAGAAATTTAAATTGCGATTTGATCAGTTTTGAAGGTATTAGGGGAAGAAACTATATAGGAAGAAGCCATTTCCGTTTGTTGGTACACCAAGGTGTCATAGTCTAAAAATAAATCAAACCTCTCTAGAGTTTGCATTCTATCTGAATCAGGAGCATTTGATGAGTTCAATTGTTTTAACAGACGAGAGATGAAATGCTGTTGGGGAGCACATTGGAATAGTTAAGTTTCAGAGCAATGGCATGGATCAGGATTTCAGGAGTAGTTGAGATGATACAGTGGAGGAGACAGATGGTGTTAGTAAGTGAGAGTAGACTGGTTGGTAATAGAATGAATATGTGATTGGAAACTTGTCTCAGGGTCAAATGGGATGCTAACATTTGAGCACTTTTGTTCAGCCTCAAAAGAGTTTCCAGGGAAAGGGCCAAATTTATTGATTGCTGAGCAGATTTAGCGGTGAGCTCTGAAGGCATTGGCAAAATGGAAGAAATCACTGCTCCAGAACTGAATGTCAAACATGTACAATAATAAGCCAGAGGTAGTGGAGGGGTTGAGTGAAGTGGTGGTGAGGTAGGATGAAGTATTATCAGTTTACGCATGAAAACTCAAGTTGTGCTTTTGGAAGATCTGAAGTACAGCATAGAAATGAGAAACTGGAGATGTCAAAGACAAGGTGAAAATTACCTTTAAGGAATTTAAAGAATTGAGAAAGCCCTAAACTCAAATTAAGATTTGGACTTGGACAAGTCAGAGCTAAGCTTCAGATTCTCAATTGCACTTGTGACTAATTTTTTCTTGCCAATGAACGCGAGTTTGTTTTAAATCTATACTGAAAGCTTATAGAAAATAATATTAATTATTTCTGATTTATGCTAGCTTGGTACTTTATAACCTGAGGGAGATGTAGATCTTGCAATAAAATAGATTTCCTACCACATGCACAAAGTTCCAATATAACAACACACTGTCAGAAACAATATTACATATTTCATCCAGAACACTTCTCCCCCACCTCCCCCGTCTTAACTGTTCAGGAGGTAATCGGTAAATCAGGCCCCTAACCTTACTGGCATAAAAAGGCTAAAAAAGAGCTCATTAATATTATTGAACAATTTTCTTTGATGATATACTGTTAACTTTATATGATGGGAAATTTGTAATGAAATGTCCAGTTTATTTGTTATATCAACTGTTCCTTGAGGTGCCAATAGAAAAGGTGACGCATCTCCCATAGCAAGGCTTGATGAGCAAGTTAACATGAGATGTTAGATTGTCTGGGTCTAGAGCCACAGCTTTGCTTTAGTTTATTCCTCATACTCCACTATAGGAGCAGGTATTCTGTTGGAATTTTATGGTGTGTTGTCCAAAAGGAGGTTGATGCCAGGATGTCTGGCTGGTGAACCAATGACATGGGTTGTTTTGTTCTTGTGCCACATCTGTCTCACCACGATTCTCTCACTTTGGATTGTGGGCTGATACTAATTGCATGAAACATAAAGAATACAGAATGGCCTGGACAGATTAGATATTGGGAAGATGTTTCCCTTAGTAGGAGAGACTAGGACCCAAGGGCACAGCCTTAGAGTAAAGGGAATACCTTTTAGAACAAAGATAAGGGGGAACATCTTCAGCCAGAGAGTGGTGAATCTATGGAATACATTGCCTCAGAAGGCTGTGGAGGTCAGGTCATTGAGTATATTTAAAATTGAAATAGATAGGTTCTCAAGTATCAAGGGGATCAAAGGTTATAGGGAGAAAGCGGGAGAGTGGAGTTGAGAAACTTATCATCCATGATTGAATGGCAGAGCAGACTCGATGGGCTGAATGGCCTAATTTCTGCTCTTATGGTCTTATGAATATCACTGATGTCTCCCACAATGGCCAGACAATTTGAAACTCTTGAATGCGTGATGTGGCCAGTGTTGTTCCTGACATATTTTACCTTATGCTTCAAATGGTACATAATACACACGGTACAGTAGCGTGGTAGAAATGACAGGGCAAAGTGGGTCAACAACCTAAACTACTCTGATACAGTGGACTTAAACATCTGTAATAATATGATCATGGCGGTGATTTTCTGATGATCTTTGGGTGGTGTACAGAGCAATATTTTACCAAAAGGCAGTATTTTGCACAAGACAAAACTGAAGTTATTGTTATTGTGCCAAATGTTTTAATTGTGCTCCCCCTTGATGCTCCAGTGACCAAATTCATCCTGATTATTATGTTTTCTTTGCCTGGTGTTGTACTTTGACAAACTGTGCAACAACAGAAGTGATCCTCATGTAACCTTGAAGAGGTTATTAAAGTTTTTCAGAAAAAGAAATAGGACAGGGATTATGGAAAGGGAAAAAAGTATGGAAGCTTCCAACGCTTCCAACAAGGAAGTGGTCAGTGCAGGACCAAAGGTTTGCTAATTAAATGTGCACAGTATGTGAAACTAGGTAAATGAGCTTGTAGCACAGTTTGAAATGAGCAAGTATGATGTTGTATATAATCACGGAGTTGTGACTACAAGGGGATCAGGGCTGAGAACTAAATAACCAAGGATACGTCTCCTATCGTAAGGACATGCAGATGGGCAGAAGGGCAGGGTTGCCTTGTTAGCATGAAGTGATATAGATTCAGAAGGCATGGAGCCTGAGTGGAGGAACCGCAAAGGTAAAAAGACCCTGACTGGGAGTTGTGAACAGTATTCCGAGCAATAGTCAGAATATGAGGAAGAAAATAAATTAGAAGATAGAAGAGGCATGTAAAAAAGGCACTATTACAATAATAATGCTGTCCTCAATAAACAGGTGGACTGGGAAAATCAGGTTAGTCGTGCATCCTGAGAAAAGGAATTTATGGAATGTCTATGAGATGGGCTTTTTGGAGCAACTTGGTGGTAAAGACTATTAAGGAACAGGCAATTATGGATTTGGCAATATGTAACGAGGCAGACTTGATTAGAGAGCTTAAGGTGAAGGAACCCCTAGGGAGCAGTAAAAAAAAATATGTTAGATATATCACCCTGCATTTTGAGAGGAAGAAACTGGAAACAGATGGAACGGTATTAAAATAGACATGAGGGAGGAGCTGGGCAGAGTTCTTTTGAAGGGGAGCCTATCAGGGAAGGCAGAGGAGCAGCAATGATAGGAGTTTCTGGGGGTAATTTGGGAGGCACAGCAGAAACTTATCTAAAGGAAGAAGACACATACTATGGGGAGAACAAGGCAACCATTACTCACAATGGAAGTCTCAGAGAGCGTAAAAACAAAAGAAAAAGCATATGATGTGTTGATGATTAGTGGGAAGCCAACAGATTAGGAAGCTTTAAGAAACAGTGGAGGAAAAGTAAAAAAGCAAAAAGGGGGAAGATGATGAAAAATGTGGGTAAGCTAGTTAGCAATAAAAGGAAGATTGCAAGAAGTTTCCAAATGTAGCAAAGGTAAGAGAGAGATAAGAGTGGACATTGGACCACTGGAAAATGAGGCTGGGGAAGCAATAATGAGAAACAATGAAATAGTATGTTACTAAATAGGTACTTTGCATCAGTCTTCACGGTGGAAGACACCAATAACACATGAGAACTTCAGGACAGTCAGGCGCAGAGGTGAATGTAGTGACCATTACTCAGTAGAAAGTGCTGGGGAAGCTGAAAGATCTGAAGGTGGAGAACACACAAAGTTCTGAAGAAGATAGCTGAAGAGATTATGGAGGCATTGATAATGATCTTTCAGGAATCACTGGAGTCAGGGAGCATCCCGGGGGACTAGAAAATGGCTAATGTATCATCCCTGATTAAAAACAGAGGAAGACAGAAGACAGAAAATTATTAGCCAATTAGCCTGACCTCGGTCATTGCTAAGATTTTAGAATCCATTATTAAGGGTGAGATTGCAGAGTACTTGGAAGTATGTGGTAAATTAGGGTGGAGTCAGCATGGCTTCATCAAGGGGAAGTCTCGTCTGAGAAATCTGTTAGAATTTTTTGTGGAGGTAATGAGACAGTTAGACAAAAGGGAGCCTGGGGACGTGATCTGTCTGGATTTCCAGAGGGCCTTTGACAAGGTGCCACACAGGAGGCCGTTACATAAGGTAAGAGACAACGATGTTAGGGACAAGGTACTGACATTGATAGAGGATTGGCTGACAGGAAGGAGGCAGATAGTGGGAATAAAGGGTATTTTGTTTTTCCAGAATGGCAGCTGGAGACTAGAGGAGTTAGTGTTGGGATGACAACTATTCATGTTATATATTAATGATCTGGATGAAGGAATTGAGAACATTGATGACACAAAGATAGGTGGAGGGACAGGTAGTGTTGAAGAAGTGGAGAGGCTGCAGAAGCACAGGTTAGGAGAGTGGACAAAGAAGTGGCTGATGGAATAAAATGTGGAAAATTGTGAGGTTAAGCACTTTGGTAGAAACGGTAGAGGCTTAGACTATTTCCTATGGAGAAATGTGGAAAGGCTTTGGAAATCTGAAGCACAAAGCAATTTGAGAGTCTAATTCATGATTCTTTTAAGGTTAACGTACTGGTTCAGTGATGACAACTATTCATGTTATATATTAATGATCTGGATGAAGGAATTGAGAACATTGTTGCTAAGCTTGCAGATGACACAAAGTTGGGGAAGGGACAGGTAGTGTTGAAGAAGTGGGGAGGCTGCAGAAGCACAGGTTAGGAGAGTGGACAAAGAAGTGGCTGATGGAATAAAATGTGGAAAATTGTGAGGTTAAGCACTTTGGTAGAAACGGTAGAGGCTTAGACTATTTCCTATGGAGAAATGTGGAAAGGCTTTGGAAATCTGAAGCACAAAGCAATTTGAGAGTCTAATTCATGATTCTTTTAAGGTTAACGTACTGGTTCAGTTGGCAGTCTGAAAGACAAATGCAATATTTGCATTCATTTCAAGAAGACTGGAACACAAGAGCAGGGATGTACTGCAGGTACAAGTATAAGGCTCTGGTCAGTCAGCATTGAGAATAGTGTGAGCAGGTTTGGGCCCGTATCGAAGGAAGAGTGAGCTGGCTTCAGAGGCGATCAAGAGGAGATATACAAGAATAATTCCAAGGATCAAAGGCTTGTCATATGAAGAGAGATTGAGCACTTCAGGTCTGTACTCAATTGAATTTAGAGGGATGAGAGGTCTGGATATAGTGAACATGGAGAAGATTTTTCGACTAGGAAAAGAGATTAGGATCCAAGGGCACGAGTGAAGGGTGATTCTTTAAAACTGAGAAGAGGAGGAATTTCTTCAGCCAGAGGGTGGTTAATCTGTGGACCTCATTGCAACAGAAGCCTGCAAAAGCCAAGTCATTGAGTATCTTTAGGATAGAGGTTGGTAGGCTCTTGATTAGTAGGGGAATCGAATATTGTGGGGAGGAGGAAAAGAATGGGTTTGTGAAACACATCCGCCAGAATCGAATGACAGAACAGACCTGACACATCAAATGGCCTAATTCTGCTCCTTTGTTTAATAATATTCTGGTTGAAGTCTCCCCGCATTGATTAACTCATGAGAAGTCTCAGTCATCTGCAGCTTGGTTGTCGTTAAATACATTGAAACTGATGTGTTTTGATGTTTTCTATATATTAACATGAAGACTAGTTCTCACTGAGTAAGATAACTTGGAGTTAATAAACAACACTTGCTACAATACCACAATATCTCAGTTTTGCACACACTGACTACTGCTGATTCTATTACACAGGGAGAATGACTGAAGTCGAGGCAGAAACCTTTATACTAGAACGTGTGATGTTCTGTAACTGTCTGGAATCTAACCTACAGTACAACAGATACCTGACTAGGCCAACAAGCCTGCTAGTGGGACAGCAGTGCTGGCTCACACCCACAAACTTGACTGGCAGAGGCGGAACTCAAAAGAAGGCTCAATTCCAAAGGCCACCTTTTCTGGTTGTGCCACGCAAGGCTGTGGTGAATAGATTTGAAAGCTTTTCTTTCTCCTCACATCAGAAAATGTCCTGATAGTCATTGCTGTTGAAGATTCTTGTTCCTTTTATGTTTCAATTAAGAACACTTGCATATATGTTGAGAGGCAGTACCACTGTCAGTGCTCGATGCAGTTAAGTCTCAGACATTGATTGCACACAAGGCAACAATGGATATAAGAATATAAGAACTAAGGGTAGCAGTAGGCCATCTGGCCCTTCGAATTTGCTCCACCATTCACAAAGATCATGGCTGATCTTTTCATGGCCTTAGTTCCACTTACCTGCTCTCTCACCATAATCCTTAATTCCGTTACGGTTCAAAACATTATCTATCTTAGCGTTAAAAATATTCACTGAGGAAGCCTCAACAACTTCACTGGGCAGGGAATTCCATAGATTCACAACCCTTTGGATGAAAAAGTTCCTTCTCAATTCAGTCCTAAATCTGCTCCCCCTAATTTTGAGGTTATGCTCTCTTGTCCTAGTTTCACCTGTCAGTGGAAACATCCTCTTGACTTCTGTCTGATCCATTCACTTCATCATTTTATATGTTTCTATAAGATTCCCCCCCCCACCCCCCCGCCGTTCTTCTAAATTCTAATGAATGTAATCCCAGTCTAGTCAGTCTCTCTTGATAAGTCAACCCCCTCAACTCCGGAATCAACCTAGAGAATCTCCTATGCACCCCCTCTAATGCCAATACATGCTTTCTCAAGTAAGGAGACCAAAACTGCTCACAGTACACCGGGTGTGGCCTCACCAGCACTCTGTACAGTGGCAACATAACCTCCCTGCTTTTAAACTCAATCCCTTTAGCAATAAAGGATAAAGTTCCATTTGCCTTCTTAATTACCTGTTGCACCTGCCGACCAACCTTCTGTGATGCATACACAAGGACACCCAGATCCCTCTGCACAGCAGCATGCTACAATGTTTTACCATTCAAATAATAGTCCTGGCACCCAACCTTGTATGTGGCAATCCTCTGCAGGGGTAACCTTACAATGCTAACTCACATTCATTGAAGCATGGAGCAGACAGTGGCATGTACTTTGAGAGAGTACAGCAGATCAATCATCCTCTATGGCACTACAACCAGATTTTCTTGAGGCACCTCAGGGACCTGACATTCATAGCCATCTCTACCCAGGCTGACTTCATCAGCCGTGATGTCAGTTTGTTATCATCCATTGGGAAAAGAAATTCCTTTCTCTCCTTCACAGCTTTCAAGATTATCTCTGGAGAGTGCTGAAGAGTGGCACCACATTTTGCTGAATCTGTGACATCCCTAGGAGAATGAGCAGAACTTGAGTAATCTTCCTGGGTTGTAGAGGGTGAAGTGATGTCTGGGTCACTTGTAAATACAAAACATGAAGGATAGACCCAACAAAGTACAGAACATCCTGCCCACCTATCACTACAATTTGGCTTTTCACACCAGTATAATTATTTAATAAGAACATGGCACAGTACAGTATAGGAACAGGCCCTTTGGCCACTGTGTCCTTGCTCACCATGATGCCATTGTAAACTAATCCCATCTTCCTGTATATGCTCTTTATTGCTCTATTCCCTGCTTGTTAATGTGTCCATTTAAATACCTCTTAAACTTTATTATTGTAACTGCTTCCATCATGTCCTCTGGCAGCACCTACTGGCCTCTGTGTAAAACATTGCCATGTACATCTTCTTTAAACTATCCTCTTCTCACCTTAGCTCCATGTCCCTCATATTTGATATTTCTACCTTGGCAAATGGACTCCGATTATCCACCCTATCCATGCCTCTCATCATTTTATATCCCATGGGATAGCCTACCCTGCCTGTGAACAGAAATCCTTCTGGTTTTCTCAATCACCTCCCCACTTAGACTAAAGAAAACAAAATTCCACCCCCATTTTGTATTCCTTCAGCCAGTGGGTAAATAAAATAGTACCTGCCATTGTAGGCAAGAATGATATTGGACGTTAGTGGCTACTTTCTAAATGGTTGTCCACTCAGTCTACTCTTTGGTTGCCTCAGATGTGCTGATGGTTCTTGAAATCGCCAAGGGAGATGGCTGGGTCATCGCGTGCTCATTAAGCAGTGGTTGATCAAGTTTTTATTTAGTAGCTTGAAAATATTCATAACAGTTGTCAAAACTGAATGTAATGAAACTATAATACATTGTCTGCCTGAAGGACTTGTTCAGTTCTGTTAGTTTTGGACATTGGTCACCATGTCACCTTTCACATGGTACTGATATATTTTCATTTATAATCCAAAAATCTGCATATGCTATAGCTTGGAGGGCAAGAATGTCAATCATTTGGGTCTTAAGTTCCATGACAAGACCTCACATTTTGCTCAACTTTCAATGTATAATTAATAAATGTAGAGTACTAGATGGGAATTATCTTGGCTGGTTGATCCAGAAGGGACACCTACTTGACATCTTTGTTGCTCCTGTGTTTTCCAGATGAGGAATTGATTTGATTTATTATTGTCAATGTACTGAGATGCAGTGAAAAGTATTGTTTTGCATACTATCCAGATTACACCTTACGTAAGTACATCAAGGTAATAGAACAGAATGCAGAATGTAGTGTTACAGCTACAGAGAAGGTACAGAGAAGGAATGATTCTTAATATATCAGGTCTATTCATGAGTCTGATAACAATGGGGAAGACACTGTTCTTGAATCAGTTGGTACGCGCTTTCAAACTTTTGTGTATTCTGCCCAATGAAAGTGGATGGAAAAGAGGACAACTGAGGTGGGAGGGATCTTTGATCATGTTGGCTGCTTTCCTAAGACAGTGGAAAGTATAGACGGAATGACGACTAGTTTGTGTGATGGCCATCTTGCTACTTTGGGGAGCTTTGGTTACCTTCTTGACAAAATTAATGAGTAACCTCTCTCCCTGGGCCAGTGGGCCACAGTTCAAGTCCTGCCTCAAGATATAATGGACATGGAGATGTGTGACGGTGCATTGAAGCTGGTTGATATGTTCTCTGTGAACACGTGGATGATTTGTAGCTTGTCATCAATCAGCTTCCTTTCTTTTACCATTTGAAACTGTATCACCCTTCTTTCAATATTGCTGCATCAAAATCCTGGAGCTCTCTTTGTTATGACTTTGTGATATATGGGCCTCAACAGCTCAAGAAGGCAGCTCACTGTCATGTTCTTAAGGGCAATTTGAAAGGGACAATACAATCCCACAAATTCCTTTTGAAAAATCATTTATGTTTGGAAAGAAAATGTACATGTAGCCTGTAATGGCTGATTCATTTCTTCTTCTGTAATAAAAAAAGCTAGGCTGCCTCAAACCTTTGGATGATACTCGGGAGATGTCATTATGCCAGCAAGATTTGTCTTTTTTTTATTGCATTTAATGTTCCTGTCATCCATGATTTTGTTAACATTCATTTTAAATTTAACTAGTGCTTAGAGGATCAGAGTACACCATCGTTTCACCTCTAGTGATAGGGATTTTAATCCAGCGAAAACTGATGGAATGAAGTTCCCCCTTTCATTGACAGCTGCAAGGGTCTCACGTGAAATGAGACTCATGAGTTGTCAGCAAGAGTCCAGAATAGAAAACTGCCCATAATTCATTACTAATTTAGCAGCTTCTTTCAAAGCCGGATGGTGTGAAAAATCAAAATGACACATTCGTGTGACAGGGGGCTGGAATAGGGCTGGCTTTGTGCCTGTTGTTCCTTTGTTTTTTAAAACTCATATTGTGCCTCTTGCACCATTCTCCAGCCACACGCTGATACAAAACTACACCATTCCCGAAATGAAGCATAAAGTCCTCTCTCTGTACATGATTTAAACTGGTCATTAACTTAGATTAGATTACTTACAGTGTGGAAACAGGCCCTTCGGCCCAACAAGTCCACACCGCCCCGCCGAAGCGCAACCCACCCATACCCCTAACCTAACACTACGGGCAATTTAGCATGGCCAATTCACCTGACCCGCACATCTTTGTGACTGTGGGAGGAAACCAGAGGAAACCCACGCAGAACGTGCAAACGCCTGAGTCAGTCACCTGAGGCAGGAATTGAACCCGGGTCTCTAGCACTGTGAGGCAGCAGTGCTAGCCACTGTGCCACTGTGCCACCCACAACTAACTTACACCAAATACATCTTTTGGTGTATTTACTGTATTTTAACTTTTGAGAAAGTAATGTGTGCAATTTTTTTTCTGTCACTTTGGGCCAAGAATTATTTCTTTCAATAATTCTGTAGAATTGTTACAGTACAGAAGGAGTTGCATCAGCTGTCCGATATAGCACCCAGTGCCATTCTTCCCCTTTCTCTCTGTAGCACTGCACATTCTTCCCTTGCAGGTAACAGTTTAATTCCCTTCTCAATACTTTCATTAAACCTGTCACCATCATACTCACAGGCAATGCATTCCTGACTCAACTACTTGCTGACTGAAAATGTTTCTCCTCATATTATTTGATTTTATTTAAAACAGGGTCTGGTTAATGGGGACAGAGAGCAGGTTCTTACAGAAAAATTCACATCAGAGCAGTGGGAGACAATTAAAACAGTGAGAATACAAGGCCGACATTTTATAGAACATAGAACATAGAACATAGAAGAATACAGCGCAGTACAGGCCCTTTGGCCCTCGATGTTGCGCCGATCCAAGCCCACCTAACCTATACTAACCCACTATCCTCCATATACCTATCCAATGCCCGCCTAAATGCCCATAAAGAGGGAGAGTCCACCACTGCTACAGGCAGGGCATTCCATGAACTTACGACACGCTGAGTGAAGAACCTACCCCTAACTTCAATCCTATATCTACCCCCCCTTAATTTAAAGCTATGCCCCCTCGTAATAGCTGACTCCATACGTGGAAAAAGGTTCTCACGGTCAACCCTATCTAAACCCCTAATCATCTTGTACACCTCTATCAAGTCACCCCTAAACCTTCTTTTCTCCAATGAAAACAACCCCAAGTGCCTCAGCCTTTCCTAATACGATCTTTCTACCATACCAGGCAACATCCTGGTAAACCTCCTCTGCACCCGTTCCAGTGCCTCCACATCCTTCCTATAGTATGGCAACC